>NC_054712.1:52992875-53292875 GCF_016097555.1 Gigantopelta aegis | reverse complement strand
AGTATTTGCCATCTTGTCTTCGGGAAAATTGATATTAAAGATCTCTTGCTGCTGTGTAATAGGTTTCCTCTATCATTATCCGACACTATCTAACACAAGTGTCAAAATAATCAGGTTTGACACCAGGGCCCAGTTGTTCAAAGGATAGACTAACCTAGGTTAATTTACCTAACAGTTTGTTTTTAATTATTTTTACACATATACAAAATAAACTTTAGATTTTGATTATGCATGGATACATTTGGTTGTCTAAATCAAGTTTCAACATTATATTTGTACTGATTCAGTCCGTAATAGCCATAGTTTAAGATGTGCTGAAATGTTATTAAATCAATAATCCTTTCCATTTCCTTGAGTTGGTGTTTGAGGTAACCTGCTGCTTACATGGTACTATGTAATTAATAAATAAAAACAAAATAGCAGAGGTTTTGTTTCCTGCCAAATTTTGTTTTAGTGTTGAACGTCCACACAGGTTTCTCATAAAGGAACATCGTTAACATTTGTCACACCAAATAGTTGCATTAGCCAAGCGGTTTTTTTTCATATTTCTTTGTCACACCGGTTCCAATCTGTTGACAGTATTGTATTAATGTTGGCTTTTTTATTTTTAAGTATATGCAGCAGTTATTTGCTCTATATTATGTACTGTTGGAATATAAAGGAGCAGAGATGGGCCAGTTTTTCACGCAAGTCCATCGTCAGTGTTATGTTTACCCACATAATTATGATATAAAATATAATATAGCAATCACTTATAGAATCATTACTCAGATTCGGAGAATGGGTTGTGACTGTGTATTAGTCAAAAATATTTCAGAATATTGAAATATTTTTTGTATGATTTAATTGTATAATAAATATTTTATTAACATAAATCTTGCTTACGTCTTTTTTCCCTGTACAATGTTCTGATGAACACAATCCAATTAAAATTAGCTCCACTATTACATGTGGATCTAACAGCATGCTTACAAAAGTTCAAGATCGTGTCTTCATGCAATTGTTTTAAAGTACTTTTTAATAACATATCCTATTGAATTATGAAGATGAGTGGCAATTCAGAACACCAACTGATAATATACATTTGGCTTTTCCTCCAGGCCGGGATCTAAGTCAATCAATTGAGTGCTAGACTGAAATATTTTGGTTGTACGATCAAAAACCCTTTGTGGACCTATTCTCAGATTGTTTTCCCCCCCCATCCCAACCAGTGCCCTACAACTGGTATATCAAAGGTCGTGGCACGTGATGTCCTGTCTTATAGGAAAGTGCATATAAAAGATTCCTTCCTGCTAATGGACCTTAACCATATATCCGATGCAATATAACCGGAAATAAAATGTGTTGAGTGCTTCGTTAAAACATTTTTTTTTTTTCTGCTAATGGAAAACTATAGCTGGTTTCTTCGGTCAGAATTATCAATTGTTTGACATCCATTGGCGATGATTTAATCAATGTGCCCTAGTGGTGTCATTAAAAACAAAAACTAACGTGGGAAGATTTTTTAATTTTGGGACCATTTCAGAATAAAATGGGAAACATAAAAGTATCTTTTAAAAACAGACACTCAAACTACAACTCTTACTGGTTTTCAAGGAATTACAAAATAAAGATATAAAATTTCTTTAAAATGCCAGAAATCAGTCTAAATGAATGCATGTTTTTTATTAAGCTCAGAATTCATTTTAGCAGTACATCACAATCCACTCTACCACAGTACCAGTGCTAAGAAAGATATTTTTCATCTTAGTTAAGTCTTCATCTAATGCAGGTCATAATTCAGATCCAAAAACAACTACCAAAAGCCCCCATTTGGCAAATTCCACAAAAAAATATAACAAACCATTTCACATACACATTTAATCTTACAGTACATGTTAGTACAAATTATTATTACTGCTTAAGTTTTGAGTATATTTTAGCACTAAACCATCAATATTTGTTTCCATGTACTAAAAACAGCGGTTAAATCTTAGATAAATAGAAATAATATTGTTTCTTCAAATAAGAAATTATGAATTACAATTCATAGCTACATACATTTAGGTTATATGATTGTTGTTGTAATGGAAGGATCATTGGTGATTGGGCATGTAGGGTAAAGGTTCATAGGTGCAAATATATTGATCAACTAACATATTTTGGTCTGAAAATACATAAACACATGCATATATGTTGTTTTCGGTCTATCTATATTAATGAATGCTAAAATAGAAACATATATATGAGACAATTTGCTAAATCTGTCATTACCATATTTGTTCCTTCAGTTTCATGATTACAGAAATTGTATTGGTGACATTCGATATGACACTCAGACTAGAAAAAGCTACCCCAATATATACTGTACTAAACACAAACTATAAACATTAATAAGATAGCATGTTTTCCTATAGATATAGTTCACAAGAAGGAAACGTAGAAAAACGGATACTAAATTAGTTTTTAAAAATGTGTATTTATAGTACAAAATTAATAAAATAGATATAACTATTACCTTGGTTTGTTTACATTGTACAAGTGGTGACACAATTTGTGTAAAATTCATGCTATCAAAATTAATCAAGCTTGATACGCACAATGTGTATTATATATGTAGAACACCTAAAGAAACAATTACAAATGTATCAATTATATAAGTAGACGATTACTGAATATAAGTGTTATTATGCACTGTAAAAACAAATATTCTTACCATTCACCAACATAATATTATATCATCATCTGTTAAAGCTGCAATCTCTAGCACATTTTTAATATTTAACAATCAACTTAGGGTTTCCTTTGGTGATGCACCATTCTTCTATTTCCTTTATCTGTCATGTAGGTCACATCCAAAGATACTTCTAGTGAAACAATTCATAGCCATCTAGTTCTTGAAATGTGGATAATTTCACTTTACCATCAAATTGACCAGTGAAAGATCACACATATACACTCAGAATAGCTGATTCACACACCTCTCATCCCATATTGTTCTCTTATCTTGGGGGGGCGGGGGGCGGGTCGAGCACAGAGAATAAAGGTTAGACCTATATGTATTAATATGCCATTCCAAATAACAGTAAGTGTCTACTGTTTAAAACATTGTGATCAGAACTGTGGGCTACATGTAAATAGTTGACAATATCTGTTGATTATTATGAAAATGAAAACACATAAGTTATTGATGTACTTCTATGAATTATAACAAATATATTGTAGAATAGAGAGATTGCAAGTTTAAAACTGTCCCAGAAATAAACGACACAAGAATTGTGGGTGTGACAACAACAAAAGTCTGTTATTTTATGCATGTACAACACCCACATAAGTGTATTTCTGGAAAAGTAATGAATTAATAAAACATCAATTTTCAAAGAATTGCATGCGGAAAAAAACACTGAAAGACATCAGTTGCTTTGCAGAGGAAAACACGAGCTACATTTTGTCGACTTCATCTTCTGACTTTAAATGACCCTAATACCATGCATCGAATAACAATATTATATAAAAATACATTATTTTAGACATCACAGTTGAATTGCTAATAACAAAGTCATTCACCAATGTGTGAAGCACCCATATTCAATTACATGATCACATATATAACATTGAAATACACACATTAAAAATATTAAAACATGCATTATAATATTGATACAAGAAGTCTGTACAATACAGTCAAGTTGTCATAAAAACTATAACAATTTGTCAGCTGTCATTTCGTTCGTTCGCACGTGCAAATCTTATTTTGCGTATTCTATTTTATTTTCGCGAAAAAATTTAGAGCACCACTTACATGGATATAACAGGTCACACAAAAAGGAAATGGATTTATTTCTGTGTAACCGATAAATGGTTAAGTCGATTTTCAATTGTCAGAGGCCTGAAGTTAGAACACCATGATATAAAATAGTAAAAACAATTGTTACTCCATTTCAGGTGTTTTCAAATTTCATTTCAACTCACACCCAATCTGGTTTGAAGCTTGTATAACGTTGAAGCATAGGTCCTGGTTCTATTACAACAGGAATAAGCATCATCCCATCTTTTGTAAATAGTGAAAATCATACACCATAACATTGCTTTCATCTGGTGTCGTGATTCCTATGAAATTCTTTGTCCAATCATCAATTTACAATGACGAATCAAGGATCGATTAAATGTACAGTGCTTTGAGAAGCAATCTGTTTGAGTGACTTTCTTACAGATACAAAAGAAACATGTTCTTTTTATTAGTTCCCTACCAGCTCAACCGGAGGGGACTATAGGTTTTGTCTCAGTCCGTTTGTCTATATGTCCCACATATGGTTTCCCAATAATTGTTTTGTTTACACTGCCTCAAGCTTTATAATGTAGAGTTACAGTTCAAGTCTAACATGCATAGGGATTTACCCATTTTTGACGGTCATCAATGTAAGAGATATGAACATTTGTCTAGTCCAGCAGGAGACATGCATTGCTTTAGCAGTACTCTCAGAATGCTCATTCAACATATTTTGAATAAAATAATTACGCCAAATATATATTTAGTGGAAATTGTAGCAGAATAAACAATGCAAAAATCCAAGTGATTGTATTGTAGACGCTTCACACGTTTTTGTTATTTTATGTACATTTTACAATTTGATTCATTGCTTATTCAGCTTATTCTAAGAATGACCTACAAGAAATATGTAGTCATCATAATTTAGAAATATTAGTTTTATATTTTTCCTTCTACATTTAAATGAATACAAGGGATTGCACTTTCAAGAAGAAATATAGTTTAAATAGAGAGAAATGTACCATACAGCAGCAGTTGTAGTAGGAAATTCAAGACAAAGCATTAAAGAATACACACCTTGAAATAGGAGGCAGAAAAAGGCAGTACGATGTGTGTTTACAAGTAATACACTGCTTCATAAATAAGTGTTTATGTTAACATAATAAAAAATACATATATCAATAATTATAATTAAAAAAAAAGAATAAATATTGTCTGTCACAATGGAAGACTTTCAACAGTCTGGTTTAAATCCATCTCGTTCGATCATATCACAGTTGAGTGTTATGACAACGTACAGTCTACTGCTTACACAACACACAGTCCAGTTTTGACAACACATTGTCCAGATCATGACTCGCACACAAACCAATTCTGACAGCACAGACCAGTCTTGGTAACACACAGTTGAGTGTATTATAACACAAAGTGGATCGTCTACTGGTTGTCCGACAACCTGATTGGTCGCATGGCATCCGAGTGCCACGTTCGAATATTTGCCAGGGTTCTGTTAATCATGTTACACCAGACAATTCGCTCTTCCTTTGTGTCAGCTGACATCATATGTCTGTAACGTAAAAGTTAAAAAAATTTTTAAAAAATTAGTAACAATTTCTCACTTAGGGCAATACACCTGAAAACACGGACTAGTCATGCGAATGAATTTTAACATGCAATCTTACACCACCTCAAATGATCCTAGTTGTATACTAAATCTATAAACATTGATTTTTAAACAAAATTAAGAAATTTACTTACCTGTAAATTTAGCTTTTACATGATTATATAATTTGTATTTTAATGTCATCAAATTCAAATACTTACCTTTGTTTGACACCCACAATAATTATATTTTTCATACTGGGAGTTTGTTAAACATTAATTCACTCATTCCTATTCAATGCTGGTGGGTTATTTTTATGAAAACAACATCAGTAATGATTAGTTGATCCACTCACTTCATTGTGGTCAGTGTGTTGTACGTCTTGGAAACCAGCGTGTCTCGTTCACCCCGTCTCGGCTGTCTGACAGTCACCACCTCAAATGTGTTCGGTCGAGCACAGATATCTCGTGGAATCAAGCCAACCTTCTCAGTGATACAGCGCTTTAAATCTATGAAGCCTATCGGATCCTGTGGAATAATGGAATTTAATTACTTGGTATGTAAGATGGATAAAAATTTCACAACTTACCAACAATAAAGATTGGAGAGAAAAAATACTTTATCCAACAAAAGATGTGAACACATTTTAATGATGGTTATATGGTGTCGGACATAAGGTTACGGATCAAGGATGTACACCAAAGCCTGGAATTACAGCACTGCTATCTAGAATTCTGTTTACATACCGCTTACACAACTTCAAATTGACACAAACCACCACTCATTTACATGGGGAATCACCATATACTAAAATTAAAACTTGCTACAGATTAGTAGCAAGATGTCTTTTATACACCTTTTCACACAGGATACTACATATCAGCCTTTTGATATATGCATGTTGTGGAGAACTGGCTGGAATAAGAAAAACTCATTGAGTTCCTAAATAAACTTTTTTTTTTACCTTCTTGTTTTCATCATCGGGGTACTTCCAAAAGCAGAGTTTGTTTCTGGCCAAAACCACCCAGCGTCTGTGCCATGCACCCAGACCACTGACATCTTCAAACATTGTCTGAAAAATTAAAAACCAGCATAACAATAATTGTACTCCTGTCAGTCTATCTCTATGTCTCTCTGTCTGTCTGTCTGTCTGTCTGTCTCTCTCTCTCTGGTTATGTTTTTGCTTTTTTAAAACCCAGGTATATGTAAAACCACACTCTTTAGGTATGAAAATCCCAAATTTACTTGTGCTACTAACCAAAAATCCTCTTTCTTCAACATTAGCCTCCATGAGGCACTTGAGTCTCATGTATATGGTACCATGAAGTGGAGAAAGATATGGCAGCTGTAAGTAAATCAACAAAAAGTTAAATGTTATGCTTCATTAACAGTTACAAAAATATTCATTATCCTATAAAAATAAAGGAATAACAATACATATATTATATTATAGTGGGGTTTTTTTTTAATTCAGTAAAGTCAACTTTTTTTCCTAAATACTGTATGCTGAAAACACTTGGCAGATATGCAGTAATACAAATGTTTGAAGTTGGACATTTACAACTAACCTCAGGAAAAGATGCCATATGATAAATAAATTAACTTATCACAAGTCTGTTAGACACAAACATATTACACATGGGTAGAGTAAATGCACATCAGTAATATCAATAACTTATCTTTTGATGATGTTCTCTAGAAAAATCTTTTACAGATCACTGATGATAAAACAAGTGAACCCATGATGAAAACAAGTGAACCCATGATGAAAACCAAACTGACCCTGTCCAGATTGAAGCACGTCTTGTCAAGTGCCTTCATGTCAAGTGGTACTGTTGTGATCAGACTGAAACTGGTTGTTCTTACTGCATTTGGTCCACCAGGACTTTGAACTGAAAACAAGATTTGCGATACCGATATAACTCTGATTGTCTCTGATAAGGCATACTTTATAGTTTGTGTACACAAAAATGATATTTCAGTTGTCTTTAGACGCATAAAATAGCATTTATTCAACCTATCTGCATAGAAAGTGATTGGTACAGATTATAGATACCTGGAATTTGTCCCATAGAATAAAGTTACCTAGGACAGCAATTATGCTGACACTTTATTAGTGTAACAACTCTCTGGGCGACAGTGTAATGATACAAAATGGCAGAAAAATACCTAGGAAAGTTTCATGTTTACAATGTTTAGTGCAACATGAATAAAATTATATTGATAGGTATATTAATGTCATACTTGTTAGTGAAATCAAATCAAAAGAAGTGTCTTGTATTATCTATTTCTTTTGATTTCATACAATCAGTGTAGGATTTTTTTTTTTTTTTTTTAATTCAATGGCTATCGGGCTCATCCAAAGTAATTACTTGGTGGTCCAAGTCTGAAAAACTGGCATTGGGCCACCATATTCTAAAATCCCTGCAGTTACTGTACCTGAGACACCATAACCTCGTTGCTTTTTGGGAGTTTTCTTCTTCTTTTCTTTTCCAGAGTTCTCTTTAGAAACAGACTGAAATATAAACAAATGTGATGTACAGACAGCACTAGTTAAACAAAAAGCTGTGCAGTTTCTCAAATTAGTATTAGACAAGTTGTAAAAAAATTTTTTTTTTAAATGGACATCATAAAACAATTTGGATCTGTTTTAAATTAGATCAATTGTAATATGTGCCTCACCATCCCGTAAATGTCGATAGTGATCCTGAAGTTTGCCGTGATGCCGTTCAGCTTGATGAGATTGGGGAAATCGAGACTGCCTCGCATCATGGGGTCATGTGTGGACAGCATCTGTGTGCAGATCACCTGGGCGTTGTTCCGTATCAGCAGGATGAAGTAGTACACCATGTTATCTGAAACAGTTGTTAACACAATATTAAACACATGAAGGAACTACATTTTCACTCCCAATTTTGGGGGTGTTGTTTGATTGATACAAAGCATTTCTAAAGACTATTAATAGTGCCAATTATCAGGATTGGTTTGTCACCAACTCTAAGATTCTTCTTTTTTTTTAAAGCCCTTCAGTAAAGGTTTGAGTTATTTTCTATATTTGTCGCTGGTATGCAAAGGTATTTTTCAAGACAAGAAAAAAAATAGCAGCTAAACTGCCCATAAATAAAATATCTGAAACACAGCCTCTTTTAAGACAAATATGCACAGACACGAATATTATAAACTGAAAAATGTTTACTTACTGTTTTAGGATGCATCATGTAACATATTATTGTATTTAATAATTATTAGATTTAAGTGTGTGTGTTTGACGTATTAAATAAGTACTAATCACCTTGACCAGTGCCAATCTTAGTGACAAAGTCCTTCTTAAGAGGGAGCCTGATGTCACTAATTGTGAGTGAACCTTTAGGACCAGGGCCAGCTGGATCCAAATTCCTTGTATCCTTGAGGCGGGAGATCTCAAGTAGATACGACTGTCTCTTCTGACCTGAATTAAAAACACAGCTTTAAACATGTCCCAACTGGGTGTTCAAATAACTTTTGTAATGGTCCCAAAACCTTTTCACAAACATAGTACTTGAAGATATATATTCATTAATAAAACATACAATTTTATTAATAAACACTACTGTACAGCAGAACCACATTAGAATATATTAAAATTACTTTTTCAATATTTCTGAAGGTTCAATTGATGTATAACATTAAGAAGGTAAGCAATACTGTGCACAGATGGTCCTTATATTTTTAATGTTCCTTAGTACCAAAGAACCAGTGTACTGTCAAGCATTAAAAACTGATCCACTGAAAAAGCTGTGATCAGTTGTGAACATACATATGATGGTGGAACTGAGGACAAAACAACTCCAGCCACTTGGTTTTGGCAATGAGAAAATAGATGGTGCTACCACACAAGCTTTTTTTGTGTTTTGTTTTTACCAATTACCAAGATATGTTTTATATGCACTTTGTTACACAGGAGAGTACACACACCACAGCCTTTGAAATACCAGCCATGGGACACCAGTTGAAACTATATCCATAGAGGGAAGCATACCACCACCAAGCTACATCGTGCTCTTCAGGTTACAGGAATAAAATGGAATGGGGAAACCAATATATTCAGAAAACGCTGTAAGGTCTTGAAATGTAACACATTACTTTGAGCTTCTTTTTTTGTTGTTGTTTTTTATACTATTGAAAAACAACAACAGGAACATGATTTTTTAAAAGGTAATTCTAAATTCTGAAATACTGAATTTAATCAATTATATGAATATGGATCCAATATACTTACAGGCAATAAGAAGCAAGCGGTTACACTCCACCTGTTCTGCAGAGCCTGCGAAGTACGAGTTACTGGCACAGCACTGGTTAAGTGCATTGCTTGTCTGACAGATGACACTTTGTTCCTGCTTCACCAACTCCTGTAGTTCCTGTCCAACAAAGGTAAACAATTACTTAAAGTGACAGACCCAAAGTTTTTAAACATGACAGCCTGTTGTCACTATTAGTGCCAGTTTTGACAATTCAAGTCAGATATTGATTAAATTTTATTGTTTAGATTATCCATTTTCGAACATTCTAAGTGTCTATGGTTATCCTGGTGTTTGTAATACCACAAAATGCATTGTTCACACTTCTAAAAACGCACATACTTCTGAGAAATAACTGTTAGGGAGATGAGCTCCAGTCTATTTTTCGAGGGTATTTCCCCGTTTTAGTTTTTCTCTACTCACCTTATTCAGATATATTACAGGTCTGTAGATTAACCAAACTTAGTGGCTATTTTCAGGGATTCAAAATGGGGTTGGTGACTAAGGTTTTTTCAATCAAATACAAATGAGCAGCGTAAATAAATACTAATAAAAAAATGTTTAAGTCAATGTTAAAATTATTCAGTCTGGTGTTTTTTAAACATAGTGACTTCTGCAAACCCATCCAGATTCAACCATAATAATGACCTAAGCAGTAAAATGCTCAAGGCACATATGATTATAATTTTTTGTCTTCTCATGCTACATCTTATACTAATGCACAATACAAGCACAAATATAATTTTAATACATTGGGGTTTACGTTATCAATGGCTATCACCAACTGCATGTGTGCTAGTCACATCTCATCATTACTTTTAGCACAAAATGGCTATCCATAAATTCTGACACATTGTCATCAGAGAAAACATGTTACATTTTTTCAGTAACAACAAGGGATCTTTTATATGCACTTTCCCAGACAGAAAATCACATACAACGGCCTTTGACTAGTCGTGGTGCACTGGTTGGAATGAGAACAAATCCAGTCAGTTGAATGGATCCACCAAGATGGTTCGATCCCGTAATGCAAGCACTCAACCAACCGAGCTAAATCCTGCCCAGATATTGAAGACTGGCACATTGATCAAAGGAAAAAGACAAAACGCTGATGATCTATTCTAAACATAGATTAAATAAAATAAAGATTAAAGATGATTATACATCTTACTCTTTTTTTCTTCGCCGTTTCACTCAAATTAGTTTTTTTCATTTCTTTTTACCTGTATTCTAAGTACCTGAATTCGTTCATGCAGTGATTTTCTTTGTTCTTCTGGAGGGTAAGAGGTCGGCATTGGGATGTTTTCCTCTTTCACATCCATGTGAGTGTAGTCACTGTTCCTCACTATCGACATCTTAGCGTCTGGGCGGTCAAATCTTTAGAAAAATTGTGTCAGCATTATTAGTAAAGCAGTTTAACTTTTGGGGGAATATAATAATTTCAATAACAAACTAGAATAGGACAATGCAGACACATCCTACCCTAATTAAATTTTTTTTTAAAGTGGAATAATTGTGGTAAACAATAAAATGTTTGTAGGTCTTGAATTATAAAACTGAACTATGTATCAAACTCCCAACTGTTATCTTGACTGCATTGTCTGGTGTTTCAAAAATTTCTATGATTTAGTGACATTGCTTTTCTGTACATAATAGTTTTTCGCCAGAACATAAAATCAAATTACTGAAAAATTATTCAAGCTTTGCTTCTCAAAATACAAATCTCAAGACTACAAAACGTAAGAAAAAACTACACAAAAGCCACAAAGCAGGGTTCGAAATTCACCAAAAAATATAGTAGCCCCAAAATATAATAATGCATGTTACTGTTAGCAAATTATGGTAAGTGAACCACGAGTATGATTTTAATGTGGAATACAAATATTAATAGTGGCTTATGTGTTGTATCTCTAAAGAAGATAATATTATTTGGGCAACTAACAACATTATTTTTTAATATTTAAGTCGCCCAAACAGGACATTGGTCGCGTTTGGTGACCTGGCCACAGGCCATTTCGAGCCCTGCAAAGTATTACTGTACACGGCTGTATACCTACTTTTTCGACCTGTACATGCTGATGCTGTAGATGAGAGGACTGGTGACATTAGTTTTCGAAGCCTCGTTCCTCTGCTGTCCATGTCTCTAGAGGAACATAAAATAAATGAGGATCAGTGTATTAAATATTGCTTATATTAGTTGTATCTAACTGAAATCTTTGATCCTTTAACACATTAAAAACCAATGCCATATTTCAGAATGAAATCTTAGTTTACACACTGCACTGAGGATGTATGGCCTTCAATTATATCTACTTCATATTAATAACTGGCACCATATTTCAGTTTCAAAATTATGTTGTTTAGAAACCACATTCAGTCTAGGTATGTTTTTTTTAATTGACATTAAGGATTTTTAAAGAACAGGCCCAAAATGCAAAGTGCATTTTTAAAATTATATTTTATCTCATCTAACAGACAAACAATACTTTTAAATTACTTAAAATTTTATTTAATCAGTACCAAATGATTATTTGACATCAGCACACATTCTATATCAATACACTAATCCGATATCTGTTACTTTTGTATTTAGACTAGTACTTAACAGACCGAACTTCACTTACCGGTGCTGGCACCGGAAGTCCATCATCATCTTCATCATCATCACCCATCTCCTCATCCATGGCTTCATCGAGCAGGTCATTGATGTCGTTGCGGTCATCCTCCTGGTACGTGTCGTTAAACTTGCGTTGGTCTCTCACTCGGTAACAGCCCTCGCTCACGCTTTCACTCTCTGTACTGGTCAGACTGCTGGAACTCTCCTGGGCACCAGCACCACCATATTGAGGTGGCACCATCCTTCTGGAATAGAGTTCATGGGCCGGTTGGCGGGGCTCATCAAAGCTGTCAAAACTTGTGTCCAAAACCTGATTCTGCTCAGTGTCTGGCCGATTAGGGATGATGCTTTCACGTCGCACGGAAGCAGGAACAAATGCGCTCAGACTGACGTCATCACCATCATCTTCATCTAAAATCTGCTGCGGAACATTCGGCATCGCCCGTCGCTGTGGTCGGTCAGACTCGCTCTCATCCATTTCTGTCTCGTCAAAGGATTCCTGAGACTCATCCCTAGATGGAGCATCTGTGGTGTCGTCCCTCGACGAAGGAGCATTATCTGATGTGTCGTTGTCATCAGTGCTGTCAAAACTGTCCTCAAATTGAACTCTTCGCTGGATGACAGGCGCTTGACTCTGCTCTTGTGATCTTTGTGACAAGGTCAGTTGATTCTGTTGTTGGGGAAATTCGTCCTTTTTGGCTATGATTCTATAGATGCTGTTGGATCGGGACTTCTGACAGCTAGCTGGTGTAGGCAGTGGAGGCTTGGCAGAGTACATGCTTGAGCTATCGACTTGAGGCACAGCATGTGAAATCGCAGACTGTTGAGACTTTTTCTCCGAGTTGGGTAGTTTTGGGGCTGGAGGGGGAGTCTGGCCATTTGTTCCTGCCTGTTGCTGGTTGTAGGACCGGCCACCCTTCTTAAAATTGAAGCTTGCACTAGGACTATCATCTGAAACGTCAAATCCCATGGCAGCTAGCTTGCGATCAAAATCTAGATTAGGTTAAAATGGGGAAAGAAAAAAAAAAAAACTTTCGCCAAATGGATTCCCAAAACATTTTTTTTAAACCATCAACTCTGCATTCCCAAGCTACACTTCACAACACAATAAAACTAATACAAAGTTTTATTAAAATTTGAAAACGCAGAAAGCTGGCTATAATCAACAACCTTAAAAAAAAAAAAAAAATCCCAAATTTCAAACTAACTTTTTACCAATGTACATAAATTAGAAATACAAAAATTAACCAATGGGCCACATAAATTGATACTGCAAGCAAGAAATTATAAATGAAGACAATTTCTTAGGACTTTACAAGGCACAAAATAGCCACATGTGAAAAGCAAAAAACAGTCCATTTTCAGACTTAGCTGGCGAAATAAAAATTCACTTGATACCTATCCCACCAAAACTGCAGGTCATTTTTCACACCATCCCAAACCGTTTCCTCATTCTATGCTGTCCTATTTTCAGCAGGTTATATTTTTTATTAGCAGGACATGCGTCCTATATTAAAAAATTAATAACAGCAGACAATATTTGACTTGCTATTTTGAGCCCTGCATTAGTCTTAGATGAAAAAACTTTCCAACAGCTAACAAAACCAAAACCAACCATGGAGCCTAACTTGTTAATAGAAAGATGAGCTGAGTTTTGAAGTCAAAAAAATAATAATCTAATTTAACGTACCCTATATATTTATTGTTAGCATCTAGCCAGAGCCCAAATTTTGTATGCACATTCCTCCGATGTACTACACGAGTGTGCGAGTTTGAGAAGAGTCCGGCAGCCCGAGACTTGCAAAAATCATATAGGACTATCTAGCTTGGCTAGCATACGAGTCCAGATGGCTTGTAAAAATTATTTCTACAAATTACATTGATTCTTCGAAATGACACAGTCAACATATATCACAAAATCCTGGGAAACCTGTCTTTGAATAGCAATGTTTTCCATGGTTTAATGCAAAACATTTAGTGTATCTTCTGTTCGCTGGGTTGGTAACGGGCTCTAAAGATTTGCAAACAGGGGGTCCTTGTGACACTTAATTTTTTAACCAAAATCGCACACTGTACATGTATGCAGTCCTCGAAATATACTGCGGCAATTGGCAATGCCGTCGCAAAAGCTATCGTAAATTGATTTCCGACAGCATTTCATTGCCGTCGCAAATATGAGAGTGGTGAAAAGTCTGTAGGCAATTTTTTCTCAACTCTGTCCAATTACTGATCCAAGAAAAAGCATTTATAATCTAGTGTGGCCCATTTTTTCCCTCAATTAATATAAATCTTGTTTATTCCGGTATAGAAGTGTACTAAAGTAAAGATAAGATGTCATCTTTCAGCATATTATTACTGCCGTGGATCATAGATGAATAATTTTGACAGTGTTAATCTTTTCTTTAAAATTGCCGTCGTAGTGCTGATGCAAAATTGTTTTTGCGACAGCATTTAACTGCCGTAGCAAACTTGTCCAAATATCAAGGGCTGTGTATGCCAGAAAGGTTATCTTAGCACTACGATATAAAACCTTTGAAGGTATTGCAAGTGTAGTAGGGACATCACAACTAAAGACAGTTTTAAGATATCGTAGTGTTAAGTCAAACCTTTTCTGGCATACATGTAGTACATAAGAGGAATGTTTATTAATGTTAAATACAAGTGATGAGTAATAATAACACTAATTTACACATGTATCCAGGCATCGAAATAAGCATTGTGTCTGGTAACCCATTTACAGGTTACCACAAAATATAGCCTTGTAACCTATAGGTTACCACAACTATATAGACCGTTTTCCGGTACTTCTACGTTTAAATTAAATGTTCTTGCAAACTACTCGGCACACATCTAGTTGACGCTGCTAAAACGCGGACGTTCTGAAACTGTATCGGAAACGCGGAAGTCCGGAACGCATTGCCTGATTCACGTTCGGAAACGAAACTACTGTTCGTTGAAATTTTTGTCGAGAACGAAACACCGTTCTCGACTTTTCTTACATGTGGTAAACTCTCGGTAACCTGAACGACCGTTCTCGACTTATTTCGATGCCTGTGTATCTATTTCAGAATAAAATAAGGTATTTACCCTCTCTTGCTATAGCCCGGATGGCATCTCTCTTGTTAGGAGTATGACTTCCGGCATTTGACGCCGATTTTACTTGTTCAACACACACAGCACTTGCATTCTCCTGTAGGAAAAGCAAACAGTAAAATAATTACTAGTAACATTATCACAGCATTAAACCAACAAATGATTTTGAATAAAACTGAAAAACAATTCTCTGTCCTGTCATTACAAATAACCATGTCGCTGTAGGTGACTGTAATGAATGAATGTTTAATAGCACCCCGCCTATTTTAATGTATACGTAGCCTGTTACTTTCAAAGATAATATACATATACAGAACTTCACATACGCTGTTTTCGCTTCCTATTTATCGCACAAGTTTATTTTGCGCAAGAATATATACAAGACCACGTATCGGTCAAGGCGAGTGATCATTCCTGCTCTCCTCCAAACTCACCTGGAAAGTTTAAGAAGAGTACCAAATTGATCGCCTTGCAATAAAACTGCATATGAAATTTCAAGTGACTGCTTGTCCAGCATCATTTCAAGAGTGATTTTCAGCTTGCCTGATTTTTTTCATGGCAGACTGAATATATTATCTAGTAAACTTTGCAAGGTCTTAAATGTAGGGGGTTCTTATGAGTTCTTATCCTGCAACCACTGTTTCTATTGACAGAATATGAAGACGGATAAAGCAAAGTCATACTACTAGCAGGATATGACTTTTGACGTCACTTATGCGACATCACACGCATAAGCCTACATTTACAAAATTGCTCATGTGACCTGTAGGTCATCATACAATGTGGCTGAAATAACAGGAATAATAGCTTTTCCCCATAATTTTTATGGTCTGTAGGATAAAGATAATAACTAGTTAATAACATCAGATATCTGCTTTATCCTGTTCAAGCCGAACATGAAATTCGGCAGACCCTCGCGGAATTTCCCATTCTTACCGACACAGGATTAAAAGCAGATATCCGACATAATTAAAGGAGAGGACAATTAAGGCATTTGGCCTGGTATGCATATTCAACGATATATAATGCACATTATTGCTTAATATCAACACTTTTAATCGTATAGTTAATTAATAAAACGGTTAAATGTGACAGCTATTATATATAACGGGCGCAGCCATTTTGTACCATCTCAGTGAGTATGCCCTCTGGCGAGCTGGTGGTTATGTAATACTTAATGCGTCACGTCAGGAATGAGCCTTAGAACTAGAGAAACACAATCTACCTGGTTTTTGCGGGATGATAAACAGTCATACATTGCAAAACAGTCATACATTGCAATGTTCTGTAATAATACACATCCCAGTAAGCCAGCAATAAGTATATCCAGCACTATATATATTATTTTTCAATACAAAATAAAATACCATTGTCAAAGTGGCTACACAACAAGTCGAAACAATTAACAATGTTTTGCCCATGCATTAACCTACGTACTGAAATAATACACGGAGTGTTTTCTTAGTTAATTGGTCTATGCTGTTAGTTGCTTCTACCTGTGATTCCTGATTGGCAGGTGTGTATTTGACTGGTAAGCAGACTAGCCAATTAATTGATGCTGTCTAGACACAAAAATACATACCGGTATTGTGGAATATTACCTGTCGCCCCTAAAATTGTAATGGACATGGTTTATTACTGTAAATAGTTCTGTAAAACTATTGATTAAGTAGACTTTTCCATCTAAAACCACAGAAATGACCAATTACGTAGTTCCAAAGAAAAGAAAATTATCACTTGGGTATCGTGGGTTGTCGTTTTTGCTCCAACGTAGCATATCAATAGGCGTAATAGTGTACATTATTCCTTTGGATTATTAAACAGAGAAAAATACTATAACCCCATTTTGTTCCGTTAATGCAACTTGAAATATATTTAGTTAAACAGTTTATTATATTATTACGTCATTTATGCTGTTTTACAAGTCAGGTTGATCAAAGAGAAGTGCCTTGTCAAAAATTACTGCTTTAGTTTACACTGTACATACAGGAGATGGTCAGGAGCTGATGTCACTTCACCCCAAGCTATCCCACCGGACGTCACAAAAACGAAACAAAATGGCTGCCCCCAGTTAGCAGGAATAATCATGGTTTTTTATTAACTCTAAAATTACGCTTTTTTCATTTGCTAAAGTGTCAGTATGTGTTGGTGGTCCGGGTATGCATCTTTCCAACACATACGGCTCTTGTTTGAGTTGACCCTACCTTTAACTAGTTATTCGCTATTTAATAACAAGAACAGTTTACAGGGAGGCTAAAAGCCTGAATGAATAAAAAACAAGCTACACAATATTCAACCCATGAAAACAGAACTTGATCTGTGACTCTACATAATAAAGCTATACAAAACATTTCAGCTCAATATCTCGAGGCATTTTCAAAAACAAGTTCAGAAAAAACTTGTGGGACAGAATGGACAGATAGAGACCAAAACCAATAGACAAACTACAGGTTAAACCCTGTATAATATTGTTTGTGACTTGGTGTAACCTCACGGTCTGTTGTAACATCTACTTACGGCAGCTGGTCCAGGCTTGTCTGTGGAGGACTCTTCCTTGAGGATACCGTTCTTCCACCTGTTCTGAATGCACCGAAGCTCGGCCATGCGCTCCTGGCGGATCTTGTTCTCTATCTCTTTACTCTTGCTGCTGCTGTGAGTCTGTTCCATCAGCCGCTGGTGTACAGTCTTCATCGAGTTGCTCGCGTTGCTAGGAGACAGGGGCATCGTCTTTGCTGGGGACTTGGGTGGGACAGCCTGTGGAGATTTCGGCCCAGGAGACTGACCCGATTTCATCTGCTGAATTTGCTCACTTATGCTTTCCTTGAAGCTTTTCGTTGGAGTCAGAGGTTTACTTGGGGTGGCAATCTTGCTGGGTACTGCAGCTTTTGGTACGGAAGGTGATCTGGGTACCTGCTGGGCAGGGGGTTTATCTGGTATCTGTTTGGAAGGGGACACTATCACTAATGAAGGATCCACCTTTTTGATGTGGCACACCTGTAAATAAGCAAATAACATTTAGCCAATTAAGTCTATGGGAATTCGATTATAACATGAGATTATGAATCTTTATCTTACACTTAGTTAACAATCATTATTGGATACACTGCTTTTTAAAACTGGATTCATACTATATTTGCCCATATTTGGTCCACAGTTCAATTTATTCACGATAAGTAAGGCCCTGCTACACGATACGAGTGACTCGTACGAGTCACTCGGATTGCAACGCCAACAAGCATATCGTAACGTGTGGCATGTCATACGACTGAATCGGCCCGAGTCACTCGTACGAGTCGAAGTTTAGAACTTGTTCTATTTTTATACGATTGAATCGGACGTTTGGGGACGTTGACCAATCAGATCGTGGCGCAGATAACGTTGACGTTCTGAGTGTAATGGCGGAAAACTCTGTTTGCTTGTCGTCGGTACAGACCCAACAGCTCATAGAGTTGTATCAGTGGCACAACTCTTTGTTGGGTGTGTCCAGTCATTTATATAAATACAGAGACGTTACGACAGCCGCCTTCTTATCAATACACAACATTGTTTACCATGGTTACAGGAAGGATATTTTTTCAATGACGTCACGTTCCATACGATTGACAAGTACCATGTGGCAACACGTCTGATTGACTCCTGCCAGTGACTCGTATCGTGTAGCAGGCTCTTTAGTAGTAGTACAAGTACACCAGTTATCATACATACAATTTTACAAACTATTTCAAGAGCAAGACACTTTATTTTTAATGGTCATTTGTAAAATATTGTAAATATAAAAGTATATCTTGACTAGAAAACAAAAATTGCATTTTTACCATGTCATGTTAGCGTGTTGGGTCTGGGATATTTGGGTAATGTGTCCCCAGGATTTGAGTTCAGAGGGTAGGAAAAATAATTTGGGGGCGACAATGATAAGGGGTCTGGGGATAGTCTTTCTCGTATTTTTTTTCTCCAATTCAGTTGTCTTTAGATGCATTCTGGAGTATATAATATGGTTGTCATGTACACATTATAGTAGTCTAAAAGAAAGATATATGTCAAGACATATTTCTGTAATGTTTATTATTATTTTTATGTCAAATCTTTGATGAGAAGTTGGGGTTTTTCAGTTTTTTTAAAGTATGGAATAACTCGAATAAACACAAATACATAATGCAGTGTTCTCGCTGGGTGAAAATTAAAGGAGGGTGGCCGCACGGCACCCCCCCCAAAAAAAATAACGGGGTGGGGGGAGCTTGCTTACCATATTGTTGTGTTGGCAGACTTTGTGGGAAGACATACTCCTTATTTTGACTACAAAAAAGTGCATAAACGTTTATACGAAATACAAGCATACTCATCTTTTAATTGAACCAAACATGTTGTCAGTCATTCACGGGCAATTCCAGTTTTGCTGAACCGATCAAAGTTTTAATATTATTATTTTAATAAAAATTTCAAAATATACGAAAAACAATAAAGATGTTTGTAAAGTGATCCCCTAATGTCGGATACATTTTTTGTTATTTCCATCTTCATCGAATGAATTGATCGCTGTGATAAAATATTATGGCCAGCTGATAAAAAGTAGTTTCATTTTTGTAAAGGCGGTGTATATATTATTTGGCACCCAAGATAAATGATTTTAATGATAAACACTACCACTTCCGTTGTTTTTATAAGCGGTGATATCCCCCCCCCCACCCCAAATGAAAAGTTTACAATATTTTATAAAGAACTGCTGAATAAACAGAATGAGAAATGACAGGAAGTAAAAATCACCAGTTACAACCAATTATATCTGCAATTAAGGACAAAATATTAGACGATAGTTAGTGGAAACAAAAGACAGAATGACCATTCTGATCACGTGACAAAGTTGGTGCCAAATAAGTGTGTGTGTGTGTGTTTGTGTTTAATCAGAGATTGCCGAATCCATAAAAAATTAAAATGTTTTCATTGTTCAAATAAAATATAACTTTTATTGTGTATTAAACATACAAATGGATACAGATATGAGACAAACTAGAGGCTGTTAAAAAATACTGTTAAATTACGTTACGGTAAATTTAATGTTTAGTCAGTTGATTTTTTTGTACACAACTCAGCTTATTTCCTTTGATGTCCAGTGTGCAGACTGATCATTGTGTTTTTTTATGTGTAGAAAAAAGTGTGCATTTGAAAATAGCGGAGATATGTGCTGGAAAATAAAGAGGGGCACAGAAAAATAAAGGAGGTTGGCAAAATGCAATAGCGGGGCGGGGCGGACCGCTCCGCTTAAATGGAGCAGCGAGAACACTGTAATATATAGGCCCACTGTTGATTATTTAACTTAACACATTTACATAAAAAGGTATCACCGATTTACCAAAAAAAGATAAGCAAGCACGGTAAGAAATCTGCGGGTTCAGTGCAAGATCTGAACAGCACCTATTGCCCATGCAAGCATGTCAGGTTTAAGGGAATCGAGCGCTGTGATTAGCCGAAATACTGTACAAGTAATTGGGATTACCAGCAAGGTGCGGAAATGTTTTTCTTGCCCACTGGACAGGGTTATCCAGCTTTTGCATGGTGCTAGAAAAATCTGTCTGACCCTAGGGCTAGATAAATCTGTCCGACCCGAGGGCTAGATAAATCTGTCCGACCCGGGGGCTAGACGATTTCTACATACGCGTGACGTCATAACTCATGTTTTACGACGATTGACGTTATAATTCATGGTTTTCAAAATTCTGTTTGCCATTTCATGTTGTATCATTGTTTTAAAAATATTTAAACAAATTAATATTTTCAATTTATTGGTTAAGTTGAACATTACATATTTATGTCGTTGCATAAGGTGGACTATATTTTTTCGCGTATGATTAAATGAGTTGGCAGGTGAAATGTATACGAATGGTTCTATAATAAACAGACCGTAGCTTACAAAATTAATGTTTTGTTACTGTAATTAAATGGGCAAGAAAAAGAATCAATCACCGTTGTGAGGTATAGATGAGGCAATTCCAACCCTCGGGACAAAATGTTTTTGTCCCTCGGGTTGGAATAGCCTCATCTATACCTCACAACGGTGATAGATTCTATTAATACATTACATGTACTTCTTTTTTTAAAAATTAAAATGAACCGCGGTTCGCAAATTGGAAAACGGTGCACCGAACCGCAGGGGACAATATTTCGAAATCTGAGGTAACCGGAAGTCGGTTCACGTGGTTTTTACCTAGGTAATCAATTGTTCGGTTACGTGAATTATATTTGCGTACCCCGTGGGTTACCTGATTGGTTACCTCAAAATTACGTTGAAATTATATTTTAAATACATAGTTTTCAGCTCAAACACAGTTAAAACAAATACAAAAGAAAACATTTTACCAAAAAAATATGTCTTGAATGCTTGCTAAAGTTAACAATATTATAAAAGAACTGAATATCAGCCCCAGAACTGAAACAAAATACAGGGGCATAACCAGACATATTTTTTTAGCATTTCGCATGCCAAAGGTCTGCCCGAGCCGGGGGGATTCGGGAGGTCTCCCCCTGTGAAAAATGTTTAAACTCAGAACCGCTGTAGATGCATTCTGAACCTTTTCGAAGGCATTTTTTTCTATCTTTTTTCGAGTCAATTTTAAGAGGATATTTTATAGAACAATTACATAAGCCTCGACCTATTCCCAGTTTATGTTTTTGTATTACTAACATGCGTACTGTGCGTAATGGGCACTACATCTTTGAAATAGATACATAATTATTTGAAGGGATTCCTTTTTTCGTTTTGCGCTGGTTACGCTACTTTCACATTATCGATGGTACTTCTATACTACAGTGACGTTCCAAATGTTTGTTTTTTAAAGCTCATTATGCGATGTTAGTATTTTTAAATTTTTGTGACACTGTTGGATTCCTGTTTACGTTAAAACTGTTTTTAACATATGTAAAATTATAGGCAATCCAATATTATGTCTACATATATTCCTTTAGAGATAAAATAGCAGCAGATACTTTAGCCGTCCCTAGATGTCCAAGCACATTTCTTTAAAACTTTTTTTAAAGTTTAGACTGGTTGCAAGTCACAACTGTTGCAATATAACGTTGTCTACTGGTTTGCTGCGCATCAAGTATCTAAAATTCAGCCTAAAACATTTGTCGGAATACTAGTAGTATGTCTGCGTGAATAAACTTCCTGTAATCGTGAAGTTTGCAAGTTTTAATTTCTGAACGTTTACAGGTCATGACATAACCAATTTGCGGTTCGCGTAAATTTAGTTTTGCGTAACCGACACGCGAACAGAATGGCGGTTCGCGTGAAAAATTGTGCCCTGGAACCGTGGGCTAAAAAAATTATCCCATCCTTACCTTTCAGATGATTTAAGAATACTTAAGTCAAACCTAACAAATTCCCAACTGGTGTACACAAAGAATTCACAAAGTCTACACTGCATTTAGAAATCCTTGAATGTAAACTCACATTTATAAGTATTACCAAATGAATGAATGAATGTTTAACACCCTGGCATGAAAAATACACCAGCTATTGGGTGTTAAAACTATGGCAAATGCAATTATTAATGAATGCATCTACTTTGTGAATTATAGTAGGTAATTGTGGGCCTCAGATATAAAAGTAAACAAAACTTTATCCTATGTAATGAAGTTTATTATTATATGTATTATCTTCCTTCACTGCAGTCAATAAAATTGACGGGGTGGGGTTTTTGGGGGGGTTTTTAAGAATAAAAATCACTATATACAGAAAAAACTTACGTTCCTTCAAGTATATAATATATACACATAACTATAAATTTGATTTAAATGCATGTATATTTCTCAATTTACCTGGTTGTTTGATGACATGTGTTCCCAGGCCGACATCCTTGCTATGACAGAGTATGCTGTGGGCTCTTCCTCAACAGGGGGCGCTGCCGTCTTCTCTTGCCACTTGGCCATTCTGGCCGACACGGGGAGCATGGCTGGGTCCACATCCCCAGTACTAGCCGGAGGAGCAGGAGCAGAAGGTGTGTTCTGAACTGGGGTACTCGGTACACACTCCCTCAATCTGGATTTGCTAACCGGAGTACACATTTGTCTTGGCGTGTGTGTCACCTTCTGAACAGAAGTTTGACTTTTGGGTGTCTGCGAGACCTTCTGTTCCCACGATGCCACTCGAGAAGACAAGGGTGTTTTGGGGGGTTCTGTGGTCGATTTGAAGGATTCCGTTTTCTTCGCCCATTTGGCAAACCGATCGGCCACTGGTTTCATGGTTGGTTCGTCGTCTGTCTGTTCGTCTGTAGTAGGTGATTCGTTCAAACCTCTTGAATTGACAGGGATCTGCTCGGTCAGTCTCCTGCCATCTTTTGTGGGAGAGCCTTTCACTGATGCAACGTACTGAAGAGGTCTTGCCACTTTGGCTGGAGATGGACTGCTAGGCTGCAAGGTTCCGAAAGTTAGCTGCGACTTCACTGGTGAGACTGAAGAATGAAATTTCGACACCGATACCGACCGACTGTTGTTGTTATTCATCGGAGGCTGGGGAGCATGGAACTTCTTTGGGGAATTTGGACCACAGCTCGTCTCCTGTTTAGGGCATGGTGGAGCTGGTGGCGGATAAGTCTTAGTCGACTTAAAGTTCGAGGCAGGCTGGGAGGTTGCGTGAGGTTTGCCTGAACTTGAATAATTTTCTTTCCTGATTCAAAACACAAAAGATATGTGAACAAATTCTTTGAAGTGTTATAACACAGGAACATTAAATACACAATTTAAAAAAGACCTCAGTGATTTACACCTGCTGAGATAGACTTAAGTTAATAGATTTTTAAAAAAACATAAAAAAAGAAACACTTTGTTGTCTTTAAACACTATAAATGGACTAAAATCGACAAAAAGAAGCATTTTCACCCAGTTGCACATTAGGGATTAGTGAATGTCTCATATAAAACATGTTAAACTTTTGTTTTTAGCAAGACTCGTTTCTTCAGAAGTTTAAGGTCGTTATTGACAAGAATTATGCAAGCAAATATCATCTCATTTAACCTTCTTTGGGGGTGGGATGTAAGTCAGTGGTAAAGTATTCGCTTGATGTGTGGCCAGTCTGGGATCGATCCCTGTCAGTGGGCCCATTGGGTTATTTCTCGTTCCAGCCAGTGCACAACGACTGGTATATCAGAGGCCATAGTATGTGCTCTCCTGTCTGTAGGATGGTGCATATAAAAGATCCCTTGCTACTAATGGAAAAAAGGTAGCAGGTTTTCTTTTTAAGACAATATGTTAAAATTACCAAATGTCTGACATCCAATAGCCAGTGATTAATAAATCAATGTGCTCTAGTGGTGTTGTTAAACAAAACTAACTTTTTTTCAACCTTCTCCGAGTTGGCATTAATTAATGTAGTTGAATCCTGTTCGCTTGGAACTCCATCGGTGCTCAAGAAAGTGTTCAACCCATCTGGTAGTTTGACCCAACCATTTGGTCAACAACATTGTGTAAGTGTAACTTGGGACTTTATTTTTGGTTCGAGCGGTGCAGTATATTTGACCCTTCCTAGTTCAACCCAACAAGATTCTACTGTATTTGTATGGGATGTGAGGGTGACCAGCCATCGAAATAACAATTGTGTCTGGTAACCCATTTACAGGTTACCACAAAATATAGCCTGGTAACCTATAGGTTACCACACCTATATGAAAGTTAGAATTGAATTCCTGTTACTACTACTTTTAACGCCCTTACATATGTGCCAGATGATTATTGTAGTCGACACTGCTAAAATGCGGTCCTTCTGAAATTGCATCTGTGCACGCGAACATCGGTACAAGAAACGAAATCCAGAAGTAAATTTATCTAGTGGGCACTGCTTAAACGCAGATTGCCGAAATTGCACAAGTGTGTACGAACATTAGTGCAATTTCGTATGAGAAAACAAATCGCGGAAGTAAATTTATCTAGTGGACGCTGCTTAAACGCAGAATGACTATAATTGCTTGCAGTTGCAAAAGTGCGTGTGAACATCGATGAAATTCCTTACGAGAACATGAAACGCGGAACTACGACATCAAGAATGCATTGCCTGGTTTATGTTCGGAAATGAAACTACACTTACATTAAAATTTTTGTCGAGAACAAAACCCTGTTTTCGACTTATTTCGATGTCTGGGTGACCACAGCTAGAACTTACCCTTTTACAATCTACTGTTTGGCAGCTTGGTTAATGGACATTTTATATGAAAGGCAGCCTCACTGGTATACTTGTATTGAAATAACAGATGATTATAAAACCAACATACTGAGTCGAGGTGTGATGACTAAAGTCATCTTCCCAGGTATTGATGTCCTGGGCAAGAGCTGCGAGGGCGAGTCGGCCCTTGCGAGGTTTTGGCGCTTCCATCTCCGTATCTAGAGTATAAGATTCCTTCGAAACTGACACTGCTTTGGAGTTATGCTCTGAAAATATGAGGTAGGCATTTAAAAAATAACTTGGCTATTTATAAATATATATCACAGTCAAAATATATAGGGCTAAAACCACCAGTTATTTGAAGCATTAACCTGTTTATCTTAAAGGTAGAGTAAACTTAAACAAGAGATTTTTGTGTTGGGAAAATGCATACCCGGACCACCAACACATACTGACACTTTAACAAATGAAAAAAGCATAATTTTAGAGTTAATAAAAAAAACCATGATTATTTCTGCTAACTGGGGGCAGCCATTTTGTTTCGTTTTTATTGACGTCCGATGGTATAGCTTGGGGCGAAGTGACGTCAGCTCCATCCATCTGCTCTAGGCACAGTGCAAACAAACGCTCTAATTTACGACAAGGTGCTTCGCTTTCATCAACCTGACTTGTAAAACAACATAAATGACTTGATAGTATAATAAACTATTTAACTAAATATATTTCAATTTGCATCAATAGAACCAAATGGAGTTCTAGTTTTTTGGGGGGTTTTAAATCCAAAGAAAGAAATGCATATTATTAGGCCTATTGGTATGCTATGTTCGAGCAAAAACGATCACTCACGATACCCCAAGTGATAATTTTCTTTTCTTTGGCACTACGTAATTGGTCAGTTTTTTTTATTTTAGATGGGAAAGTCTACTTAGTCAAGGGTTTTACAGAATTACTTACAGTAATAAAGCAGGATCGCCGATCGATTACAATTAGAGGGGTGTCCGTACGGTTAACACACAATACCGTATGATCTTAATAAAAGAGTCACGTCTTTACAGTGTCTGGGGACCGTCTAAATATACACCTGCCAATCTGGAACCACAGGTATAGGCCACAGAAAGAAAAGACCAATTAACTAAGAAAACACTCCGATTATTATTTCACTACGTAGGTTCATTTATGTACCAACCATAATAGTTATTTCAACACTTTAACAGTGGTGGTTTATTTTGTATTAAACATAATATATAATTGTTGCTGGCTTACTGGGATGACTATTATTACAGAATATTGCAAAGCATCTGCAAAAATCAGGTATGTTTTGTTTCTTCAGTTTTAAGACTAATTCCTGACGTGACACGTTAAGTATTACGTAACCATCAGCTCGCCAGAGGGCGTATTCACTGGGATTCATGATACAAAATGGCTGCGCCCGTTATACATAACAGCTGTCACATTTAACCGTTTTATTAATTAACTATACGATTATACTTGTTGCTATTAAGCAATAATGTGCATTATATATCGTTGAATATGCATACAAGGTCAAATGCCTTGATTGTCCCTTCCTTTAAGGAGACGAACGTAAAAAAAAAAAATATAAAAAATATCTATAAATTAATACCCAACAAAAATTTAGACATTGTCCCCACAGTCCCAATTTAAGGTCTGTTTTATAAATAAAATTGTCAAATACAAAATGTAAAATAAAACCATTCGTTATTTTGTTTCAATTGCCTGGCTAAAAAAAAAAAAAAAATTTACATTTTGGTGGACATTTTTAATTCACCAAACTGATATCTGAAACCCTACATGTACTTGAATGTACATATACTGATGTCCAAAAGAAACTTTACATACATTACAAAAATTGTCGCTAATTCAAAAGAACCAATTTACAAACAACCTTACAAACACTTTTACATTTATCATGAAAAAAAGAAAGAAACATTTTATTTAACGACGCACTCAACACATTTTATTTATGGGTATATAGCGTCAGACATATGGTTACGGACCACACAGATATTGAGCGGAACCCCGCTGTTGCCACTTCATGAGCTACTCTTTTCGATTAGCAGCAAGGGATCTTTTATATGCACCATCCCACAGACATGGTAGTACATACCACGGCCTTTGATATACCAGTCATGGTGCAACATTTATCATTAATGCATGGAACATTTTGTTCAGTATCACGTTGCGATTCGCTACAAACATTTTAAAGATAGCTACATCATTTTAAAACATTGAAAAGTAGTTCCTAATCAATTTTCAATTATTGCTAATCATGATTTTAAAAATAAAATGTTCCCTGAAATGCATTGTGCTGTTTAGATGTTAAACTTCCTGATACTTTCATATCCCTCCATACCGTTTGTTGGATTTCTATAATACAATTTCAAGGCTTGTGAAGTTTCTTTTGGATGTCAGTATATATATTTATATAGACTGCTTAAACAAGGCATTACCACTGTCTGAAGTGTCAGACCAGTGTGTCCTTTCACTAGCCAAAGCATGAAGACGAGATTTAACACTGCCAATAGCAGGGGTGTCAGGTTTTATTTGCTGCTCATAGTCACGGGTACACTGACGTTTTGGTGAATCTGTTAGATAAATGACAAATATATTAAAATACGCAAACACACACAAACCAGGGCTTACCCTGCCTATTAACAAATAAGCCAATTGTTAATTTTCATACAAAGTGGCTTAATTTTTTTAGTCTTTGGCAGATGAAATTTTCTTTAAATTAGCCACTTTTGATTAATTTTTAACAAAAACTCTTTGTATCAGAAAATTGGCTAAAACAAAAAAAATTCCATTGTGAGTCCTGACAAAGTCTATATATATATGAAATATAATCACTTAATAGACAAAAAAAGTGGTCTCATTTTTATTAAGTACCTTTTTATATATAGCACAGAATTTTCAAGATGATTCCATAATGGATTTTGTAAATATATACAAAATATATCATACTATGCATATTTTTGTTAATTCATATTTAAAAACAAGGAACAGTAAATTACCATCATTATCATCATTCTGTACAACACTGTCACTGGTTGCCGTAACGTTGGATGACAGATCCTCAGAAAGAGGAGTTCGCCGTTTCCGAGGAGCAGCCTCGGGTGTCTTGCCAAGCTTTTGATTTAGCATCTCGCGACGTTGCCTTGACCTCTCTATCAGTTGCTGGAACAAAGATGAAATCACACATTACACATAAACAGGGTAATGAACAGCTCTCAAAATAAGTTGCAAATGACGTTAGGTCTCATATTGGTTACATCCTGGTGTTTTTCCGTAGCAGATACTTCATTTGCAGTGCATGGTTTTCTCAGGTGACGAACCTTACAGTAACAACATTCAGACAAAATGTTTCTAATTACTGTCTATGCAAAAATTTCTGCAGGTAAAATAATTCACGATAGAGATTTTATTTTACATTTTTCCAACTATGTTAAATTAAAAAAAATAATACAATAATAATTTTTAATAAAATAAAAACTACCAAAATTTACCAAACTCCTTTTTTTATGTATTCACTCAGAAATTTTCGCCACCATGTGGCAGGTTCAGGATACTTGTGAACAATTTGACTGGTACCATCGCAAGGCTAGCTCTGGCACTCACCAAATTTACCAGTTGCGAATTTCAAAAACAATTGGCAAATTTTATTTTAATTTGGCAAAATAATTTCATGTAATAATTTATATTATGTTACAAAATAACTGGGTTTCTGCAATTTATTACGTTTAATCGATTTGGCAAAATTTTCGGCTGACCCAAAGCTAGGCCTGCATCACCTTCTATCAGTATTACTCATCATCCTCAACATGCCGTACGTTTGCGCACAAACATTGCAAAGATACGTACACTCTTGTCGGAAAAAAAAAAAAAAAAACTGCTCTGCTTTTGATTTATTGGCACCAATACTAGAAATTTATTATTTTATTTGTGAACATATTTGTGTATACAGTACATTTATTGTAGGTCTTAGGGTGCTAATTCTTATTGACATTTTAATAATATTAACATCCCGCATGATTTCATCTCATTGGGAATTAAGTAGGTTCTACTAAACATTCAAATACAATGAAATTTACTGACAGAAACAAAGGCTGTGGTATGTACTATCCTGTCTGTGGGATGGTGCATATAAAAGATCCCTTGCTGCTAATCAAAAAAGAGTAGTCTATGAAGTGGCGACAGCAGGTTTCCTCTCAACAGTGTGGTCCTTAACCATATGTCTGACGCCATATAACCGTAAATAGAATGTGCTGAGTGCGTCATTAAATACATTTCCCTCTCTTTTTTAATAAATTCTATAAAAAAGCAAAATGGCAGGCAGCAAAACCGTGCATGCATTTTGTCCTAGGAGATCTCAGCAAAGCTCAAATGCATGTAGGTGACACTGTTACAATTTAGTATGTAATGGGAGGGGATGGAATGGGGGGGGGGGGTGGTCACGTGTCTGCAGGCCTCTAACTTCAGATCATCTTGCTACAGAAATTGTGTACAAAAAATAATAAAGTAAATATCCTATAATGAATTTTTTTTTTTTACAAGGGCTCTATCTGAACAAAAAGTAGGGGCAATCTAATGTTTTCAACAATATGGTTTGGACTTTGCGATGTTCTACCCTATGTAAAAAAGACAGAAATATTTTATTTAACAACTCAATATATTTTAAAATAAGTACCCTATATTCTCTATAGAGTGAGTGTTCAATATTAATGGTATCCCGATATCCCGGGGATCCCAGAATTTAATTTTGGATACTATTACCAGACTTCAATAACCCTGTATCCCACCGGGATACCATATAATGTTGTTGGTTTTTTTTAATCCTGCGTTTTGATTTTTCACTGAAACAGTGAAAGTAGTCATTTACTGGTGAAGTTAAGTAACAGTATTTTGGAGCTCGTACCCAGTCTAATGCTATTCCAAAACCATATCTCCCCCAACTCGTACCCAGTCTAATGCTACATTGCAGCAATAGCGGCATAGCAATAGACTGGGAACCGCTAAGTCGCTATTGTTTTTGTTGGATCTTTCCTCCCTTCAAATTTTATTTGAGATATTGATTCCACATCTGCAGAAAATTGATACAGGTAGCTTTATCATTAGTAATGTCAGACACACTTATAGATTACTGCTAAATATTAATTTATGTAAGTATTACTCAAAACTAGATGCAGCCAATCTTTTTGCTTATTCCGTTTGATTGCGAATTTAACAAATTCCATGATTTCGATTGCAGCATAGCAATAAAGTGTGAATGAGAACAGTGTCATCCAAGTTTGTTATGTTATTTATGAATTTCATTTAAGTGGGATACTAAATTCTCAGGTGGGATACCAGATTTTGAAATATTAGTATCCAACTGAGATACTGCCCAAAATTTTAAATCTCCAACACTGACAGGGCACATTAAGTCAATACTTTTCTTAACATGCACGGCGAGTTGCTTCCCTCTACTTAACAAATTTAAAATGGCTGGGATATTTTTTAAGGTTGTCACTGAAGATTTATTTTGTTAATAATGATGCAAGTACTTCAATCGGGATTTTGTGAGTACATTACCGAGTAGTTTATACATTTTTGGTGTGTGTTGCACTATTTCAGTTGAGAAACGGTTGAAACATGCCACATGGTGCCACAATTTTGAATACAGGCTATATATATCGCCTACATCCCTGTTACGCATTCAGTTTTCTTGTGCACGTTTTTTTTCTTCACAATTCGTGAATATTTTCATTAACAAAGTTCATTAACAAAGTATTTTTAAAAAAAAAAAGCTTTACAAACCCTTAAATCCATTAATTTTGCTGTCATTTTGGTTTATTCCTTAAAATTATTATCGGGTCCACTTGACTCAGTTGAAATGGATGAATTAACGGAAAAATATCCGCCCGGTCCCCCCTTCCCCTAACCTAGTTCATCAAGATAAACGTCTCCGGCACGATATTTATTATTGTGATGTTTATTGCTGTGCCGTAACGTTTATCCATTGGATCGAATTTTCCATTTGCAATCACGATTTAATAAAATCAGGCATATGTGCTTTATTTAAGAGCCTCAACAAAAATATAAGTACAATACCTTGGTAACCTTTCCAGGATTAGATGTTTGAAGATGACACATTTAAACATTGAAAGCTATTTTTATCCTGGCACATCGAAAATGCGGAATGAAAATTTTGCGGAACGAGAATTATTCTTATCAAGTACACCCAAATTGCGGAACTGAATGGAATTGATTATTTTTATTTATTTTGTTATTTTTGTTTCTACATATGTGCTTTGTGTGGGTTGCATTATATGCATTGTTAATATATTATCACATTAAAGTTTTGGGGTGTATTATTCTTTTTTATTATTATTAAAAAAATAATGATTTTTAGTACAGGTCATTACTTATTTTAAGGCCTTCATTTATTTACTTTTTCCCAAATTATTATTTCCTTTAGTAATTGTTTTTAAATATTATTATTACGCTACATGTGTTTTTTTCTCTTTTTTTCTCTTCTTTTTTGTTTTAATTTCATTTCTTTTTTTTTAGCTATAATTACTGGTCATTAGTTATTTTAGGAGTTTTTTATTCAGTTAAATTTAATTGTTATTATTAATTTATTATCAAATTAATTGATTTTTAAAAAATATTATTCATTAATTAAGTTTTTTTATTTATTATATAAAAAGTGATATTCCATTAAATATCGTTAAACTCGTCGAGACGAATATAATAATAAAAATTAAACCGTTTTCAATCCATTAATTTTGCTGTCATTTTGGTAACTTTATGCAGGATTCCTTAAAATTATTATCGGGTCCACTTGACTCAGTTGAAATGGATGAATTAACGGAAAAATATCCGCCCGGTTCCCCCTTCCCCTAACTCCAACTCCAACTCCAAACCCAACCCCAACCCCAGCCCTAACCCCAACCCCTAACTAAAAATAATAATGGAGGGGACCGGGCGGATATCATACCAATAAGTATACCATACAATACACACAGTTCTTAAAATGTATTTATATTTTATCATGTTTATGTTACAACAGTGCACACCGCACGAAACTGCCAACTCAACTAAGTATATTTTGGTCAATATTTCATTAACAAAAATCTTTAAATTATAGGTTAGCAAAGCCAGTTGGTTTAATTGTTGTGCATTATACCTCGGTGTACGGATCCATTATCTTTGGCTGCTGTTCAACATAAATCGTGAATACTTTTCTTAAAACGCAAAATTTTCAAAATTCTAGCAATTTTAAAATTGGCGGTTGAAAGTCTCGCGTTTTCTCGTTCGGGTCATGAAACTGGAATCGGTTGCAACGAATCTAACAAAAGGGAGATAACTGATAGAATCGGGAAATGCTAGTAGTTTTTATTTTATAGCAGTGCTCATGTGAAATGTACATATACTAACAAAAAGGTAGCTATTTGGATAACAACTGTCTGTTTATAAATATTGATATGCTTTAGAACCGAATGCTTATGCTCTGTGAAATTGATCTGCTTTTTCTAAGCTTAAAACTGACGTTCATAAATAACTTGCTTTCCAGACGGTTCGTCCACTGGGTGACTGGACAATTAGTCCACGGACGATTCTTCCGGGTTATAGCTAAAACGGAACCTTGCCAAAACGGCATCAAGCGAAAACGGAACCAAATTGGACAAAACGGAACCTGCGTTGGCTAAAACGGCACCGAAATTTATGGCTAAAACGGAACCTACGATGGCTAAAACGGCACCATAATTGAATTTTATTTGAAGAATAGTAAATAAGACAAAAAACAACAACAAAACAACTTAACTCAAATGAAAAGTTATTTATTAAAATAAATAATAAATGTTTTTGTGTCACTTCTGATAGTTGTACAAACAATCTTCAGGTCAGGTACATTTATTTACGTGCTTCCATCAGATAACTGTTCAAGCACGCTCCCTTTGGGAGCCGCCTCTGACAAGAGCCAGATGCCAATCTTGCTGAGGAGAGCTCTTCAAGCCTCTTGTGAACTTTTATTTTTCTCAATAAAATAAGTCAAAACAAAGAGACCACCAGAAGTTGGAAGAAAACGTGAGCTGTGCATGCATTTCTTAATTTTTACACATTCAATAAAAACAACACTTTTCCTTGTTGTTGTATTGTTCCTGTGTTGTTTTTGTTATAATTAACCCCACCATACATATCCGTCTTAATGCTTACTACTACAAAAACTAATCTGTTTGACCAACAGTGTTAGTTGGGGATGTGTCATCAAAATGGAAAGACTTCCGAATTCACCCCCCCCCCCCCAAAAAAAAAAGAAATGGAAAAACTTCCGAATTCACACACCCCTCAACCCTTATTCATCGCTCTGAACCCTAACCCTAATCCTGAAATATTAATAATAAGATAAGTTATATATATTTATATATGGTGCCGTTTTAGCCATGATAGGTTCCGTTTTCGCCAAACAAAAATGGTTCCGTTTTAGCCTGTACCCATTTGTCCACTCGATGACTGCATTTTTTTCAAACATATTAATAGTTACTTCTTTGACACTGTAATTGTTTCTTAACATTATTTTGTGGTATACTATAACCAAAAAAGTAAAATAGAGTTAAGCCAAAACAAGGGTGCGAAAAGTGACTGTCGTCGACCTTAGAATTCAACATTAATATCCAGTTTTTATTAACTGTTTGTATTCATTATCACGATTCATCCACTTGCTCATACATTATCTCACATGTCACGATGTGGTAAATAGGTGATGCAAGCCTCCTTCAATGGTGTAAATTCTATCCACTGTACCCTCCCTTGTCACATGTTATCCCCATATGCCTAATAACCTCGAAATAAAATAAAAACTCGTCTTCAATTCCAATTTAATTCAATGTACATTAAAACACAATTCAACAAAACAACAAATGTCATTCAAAAGTTAACATATTTAACATATTTGACATTAGTAGAAATGAACAAGCTAATGTTTTTGGTCAATTAAATCGGTGTAGAATCGATGAATGGTATTTCATGGTTGTTAACTGCACAAATCACTGTAGGAGATTATCCATTCAAATATCACTGGAAGAGAAACTTCCAACAATCAGCCGAGTAATGAATGGATAATCTCGCAGAAGCACGAATCAATTCTTTGGCAGTAATTTCATCATTGGTGCCAGGTCCTATGCTTCAGCCGTTGCATCCGTCCAACTCTTCCATCGCTCACTTGTTCCGTCGTCATATTCACCAACTTGGCTTCTCGGAGAAGCAGAGGCACCAGCAGGTAAAATTGTATCCCGTCTTGTGTTGCTCTGGCGTTAATTCGCCGATGCCAACCTTCAGTGTTGTTGTTTGTTCTAATCTGAAAGTGAATAACAAAAAATAAATAAGAAAGAATGTAAATACAGTCTGGTTGTCCAGCATAAAACAGCATTAACAAATTATAAGAAACAAAACACAATTAACAGAATTACAAGTTTTAGGTGGTGTGGTCATGTTTTCTGTACAATACATTATACTAAAACATACGTTTACCAACATTTTCATGATGTCAATGAGAAATTTTTATGCTGTTATTGTCATTTCAAAATTCAATACTTACTGGCATTCCAAATATGGACCAGTTGTCCACCTTTCACACAGTGCTTCGAAGCCATGTTCTTCGAACATATGCCATGACATTCAACACTCTTGGCGGTATGTTGTTTATACTGCATAGTCTTTCGAACTGACTTTCTATGTCATCCGCTGGCAGGTATGGAAGGCACAGGATCTGTTTAAGAAATTTGTATATGCTGCCCCTTTCATTGTAAGATTTCTCAAGCCCTTCTTGGCGTATTCTATTGAATACAGCTTGTGTCCAGTGGAATAGGCATCCCTAAGAAAAGTAAAGTAAAGTATTATTCAGTTTATTTACTTTAAAAAGTAAAATTATGCAATTTATATAGTACATGTAGTAGACTACAATAATTAGGTACTTTAGGTTTAAAATAACTAATTTAACAAATAAGGGAGGCCGTCAATATTTTAAACTGTTTTATGCGTACCTCTAAATAGTCAACGGTCTGTCGCCTTGACATCAAGATGAACGCCAATGGAACCTGGGTCAGCGCCTCTCCCGATCTGACGAAGCCGTGAAATCCGAATAGCTGGATGAATGGGGGCGACATTATCTTGAAAGTTCCATCCATGTACCAGGTTTTGGCCTGACCAAGTTGTTGAAGCTGGGCTGGCGTGGCGTAAATCAAATGCTGCTGTTCGTTTATATAAACGGACCCCTGAAAGAATGTCTCTGCATCTTTTGTGTAAGGAGCACAAGTACTGAACATCAACCTGCAAAAATAAATAACTTGTTCATTAGGCCTACACATTATTTTCCTGTGGATACTTAATTAACATCAACCTGCTATAAAATTACATGACTATATTTTAGTCAATAGTTTGCTACAGCTTCTATTATAAAAAGAAAATAAATGAGTTATGCATACATCAAAGTACAGGTCTTTTGGGTCGTCTGGTCAGAATTTTTGTCGTGACGATTTGGACCGCAAATGACCCCACATCAAACTCTGATAGTACCGTTGTATTCTGAAAAAAATATATGCACACATTTAAAAACAAATTGATTTGAAGTAATATTTATAGGTAATTTATAATAAACTAATTGACATATATATTAAAAACAAACCCTCTGGTGGCGACGGACTGAAGACTTAATAATGCACACATTACACAGAAACGGACTAGATTTAATAGTTTACAGTTTGAATAAACTAGCTGACATATATATTAAAAACATACCCTCTGTACTATTGGTGCTGGTGGCGGTAGACCTGGTGGTGAGGGAAGACTGTGTGGGTGGCGGTGGCAGACGCATACAATTCAGACATTTCCAATCAATTTCTGTCCCATTCTTTACAGCCGCCTTATATACTTGTCGCGATACACCTGTGTAAATATCCGATATTATTAAATGTAATGAGCTGATTCAAGTTGTTAAAAATAATCACAATATGCATATTTTAATTTACTTTAGTAATATAAAGATTAAAAACGTCTATAGTAGTGTTGGAAATAGAATAAAAATTATTTTCTTCGAATATGTTTTTCATATTAAACTGACAAGTAAATATTTAGTAAATATCTATTTAATGATAATTTACCTAATTTAGCATTTACTTATTTGGGCGCTCATGAAATTAAAACAAAGATATCACTAAACCGGTGATTTGTGACCTTTGAGGGACCGTCTCTGATGACGGTTTACCCCTATTCCTCTCCAATATTTGTAGACATTTCTAAGTAACTACACTAATATGCCCACAAATGATTCAAACAAAATAATGGTAGGTACTGGGTTCGGATCCCAGTCGAGGCATGGGATTTTTAATCCAGATACCGACTCCAAACCCTGAGTGAGTGCTCCGCAGGTAAAACATTCTTTGTGATTATACCTAATTTCTGTACACATGTAACCCCTACTGATGTCAAACATCAGTGGTTCCAATTCTAGCCACTTGTAAAGCGCACCTATTATGGGAAGGGTCTATATGGAAATATAAGTAGAACAAACTGAATACGGTTTTGGTTGGTTGGCTCTTATTTATTAGGTTCAATTAAAACAAATAATAATAATAACAAAAATAGAGAAAGAAAGAATGAGAGAAAGAAATTGCAATACTTACGATAAAATTTAATAACAAAACACAAGTGACTGAATAATGTGATTTAATAAAACAACAATAACCGGGGCCGAAACGGTTAAGGGCCAAAACATCTGGGGCCGAAACGTCTCGAAAGCATACCTGGTACCGGTATTTATAATGTCGCAGGACATTCCAAATTACATAGCACCATACCACCCCCTGCTTGTTACCAACTACGGTTGGACTGCTGGTGCTCCTTTGCTCCACCTCAATCCTTTCCTGTCCTGGACGGAGGAACCGGCTGAGGCCGGTACTTGTGCCCAGGACAGGTGTGCGGTACAACAGCTTGCTCTGAATGTGCACGTTAAACAATTTCCCAATTCCCAATTTATAATGTTCTTTATACGTGACAGTGCCAAAGGAAAGTCCTACCCTTATTTTGCCATATTTTAATGTAATGGTATATAGACTTTTATGATTGGAAGTGTCCCAGTGGTAAAGCACTTGTTTGGTGCACAGTCGGTCTGGCATTGATCCTCGTCAGTGGGTCTAGTGGTCTGTTGCTCGTTCCAGCTAGTGCACCAGGACTGGTATATCAAGAACCCTATATCAAAGGCACAAGCGTCGGAAGGTGCCAAAAAGTGGTGGGGGCACATACACACAGACACACGCACACACATATACACACAAACACACACATACACACACACACATATATATATATATAAACCCCTCAAAACCGAACATCCTTGGGACCAAGACAAATGTTCGGTTTTAAGAGGGATCCATTTCACAGAGGTTAAGTTCTGTCCTGGCCTGGTGCTTATAAAACTTATAGAGTCTAGACTCGAGACTAATAGAATCTGAGACACTGATGTCATGACAACGTCATTAGAGATTGAGTCTGGACTCTAAATGTTTTATCAGCACAGGCCCTGGTTTTTAAAAAAGGATTCTGTGATTCAGTGTGAAACATCCAGTTTTGAAGGAATTCTAGTTTACAGAGGGATTCCCTGACAACACATGTTTCACATAGTAATCACTAATACAAACACTTGGAAGAAACTTGTCAGCAATTACATATTTAACGGGAATATTATTGAAACGGGGTGCTGTTGGCATAGTATATTAGTGATTGATATGTTATATATAGAATGCTGTCTCTGACAGTTATCAATGATGACTGTCCAAATGTCCATCTAGCTCTCTTACTGTCAAGAGTACTCGAGCTAATCAAGGCTGTGTTATGTTACATCATGCTATCCTGTCGGTGGGTGGGATGATGTGTATAATCAAGGCTGTGATATGTTACATCATGCTATCCTGTCGGTGGGTGGGATGATGTGTATAATCAAGGCTGTGATATGTTACATCATGCTATCCTGTCGGTGGGTGGGATGATGTGTATAATCAAGGCTGTGATATGTCACATCATGCTATCCTGTCGGTGGGTGTATAATCAAGGCTGTGATATGTCACATCATGCTATGGGACTTTTTACTTTTAAAAATTATAATTTTTTACTTTAAAAATAGAACTCTTATATGACATCGGCTAAAATGTTATTTGGCTCTAGAGAATATCATAGAATATCACAATTCTTCAAGAAAGGAGATCAAATTCTGTTTTAAAATAATAAATCTTTTCAGGTTTCGTTTGTAATAAGGAAATAAGATGATGTATCCAAACTCGGGACCAGGGATAGCCCCACCCCCAACCGCAGAATGTGTTTCTAAAGTGGAGCTTAGGTTGGAATGTCGTAACCTGCTCAATCTCGATGTTATGTCCAAGTCTGATCCATGTGCTGTCCTCTACATGTCCCGCAGGGGAGGTCACTGGGATGAGGTAAGTACTTTTATAGGAATGATTGTTTCGTGTCTCCCCAATACTTGGCTCAACATATGAAGTAAAGTATGGCCTGCTGTTATTTTTTAACATAGCAGGCCAAAAGAAATCTATCTTGCTTTAAAAAAATAACATCTGCTGGAAATAAGACAGCACAGGGTGATGGAGGGTTTGGAATAGTATGTGAAAAATTTAGGACCTTTGAGATATATTTTGGAACATTATGGGAATTGAAATATACGTATAACAGAATTATGAGCTTAACAGCATACAAGATAATAATACATACATCTTTTTCTTGAAAAATGACCTGCATTTTTTTTTTTTTGTGGTTTCAACAGGTGAATTTCTATTTTGAAAAAATGGACTGCTTTTTACTTCTTTGCAGGCTGCTATTTTAAGCTCTGCAATACAGGCCTCACCTTTAGATAAAAATAACATACAGAATTTGACTTTATCTGCACAACACTAAGAATACATTATTTACAAAATATCCAAAAAAACATTAATGTGGCAGATGTATTTTTAAAAAGTAAACAAAGCAACAAATGGGCTTTAAACATTCCTTAATGATTTTTTTGTTTTTTTTAGATTGGACGGACTGAAAATGTAAAGAATTGTCTTGATCCGAAATTTGCTAAAAGTTTTACTATCAGTTACTTCTTTGAAGAGGTTCAGAAAGTCCGAATTGAAGTGTTCGATTTGGATAACACGACTCCACAGCTTTCTGATGATGACTTCCTAGGGCAGTTAGAATGCACACTGGGTCAGGTAGGTTATTCAGAGCAATGTCGACCTGTCTCCTCTGTATTGTTTTTACATAAATCAGTATACAAACATTAGCCTCTGTAGTAATTAAAACGGAAGCCCCTGTGAAGTCATTCTATGGAGAAATAATTACAAGTTTGCCGCTTAGAGTTCAAAATATTACCATTCTTTATTTTGAGGGATCCGGGAAAAGAAGCCACTCTAAATAGTAGACATTTTCGTTGCAACTTCTTACACCATCATTGAATAAGTGAACATTGTTGTCCACCAGACAAAAAGCATTTCTATATTTAGTTTGACAATTTTTTTAAATGCTGTTAGTGGTTTTGGTATTCTGCAGTCATTTTAAACAGTTTTTATTTAACAGATCTATATTATTGTTTTATTGCAGGTGTAATGGGTATATTATTAGAATATGATTATAAAGGGATTGTAAAAAAAAAGGAAATGTAGGGATTTTTTGGCAATAATTAAACCTTTATCATGTTAACTATATTATTTATTTAAATTGCATTTTATATATATAGTAAGATTTCATCTGGTTGAACTCGGAAGGGTCGATACACCACAACACTTACACAATGTTGGCCTAATGGTTAGGTGGAACTACCCGATGGGTCGAACACTTTCTCAAGCCCCGACTGGGTTCGAGCCAACAGGATTCAACTGTACTTTGTTTTATTTTTCAGCTGGTTTCTAACAGTCCTTATACAAAGCCTCTGTTCTTAAAAAATGGCAAAAAGGCTGGAAATGGTGTTATGACTGTAAGTATAAGTTGTAGTTAAGACAGACAGTGATATATAAATGTTGTTATGCCTGTAAGTATAAGTTGTAGTTAAGACAGACAGTGATATATAAATGGTGTTATGACTGTAAGTATAAGTTGTAGTTAAGACAGACAGTGATATATAAATGGTGTTATGACTGTAAGTATAAGTTGTAATTAAGACAGACAGTGATATATAAATGGTGTTATGACTGTAAGTATAAGTTGTAGTTAAGACAGACAGTGATATATAAATGGTGTTATGACTGTAAGTATAAGTTGTAGTTAAGACAGACAGTGATATATAAATATGTATTTTAGCATTTACTTGTAAGCACCAATTTTTCTATTACTTAAGTTATTAAGAACAAAAATTATTTTGTATGTTCTAATTTTTTGATGGGTGTGGTTGGGCAGGACATAGCCTAGTGGTAAAGTGCCCACCTGATGCGTGGTTGGTTTAAGATCGATCCTCGTTCATGGGCCCATTTCTTGTTCCATCCATTGCATCACGAATGGTATATCAAAAGCTGTGGCATGTACTATCTTGTCTGTGGGATGATATATATAAGGATCCCTGCTACCAATGGAAAAATATAGAGGGTTTCCTCTCTAAGACTATTTCAAAGTTACCAAATGTTTGACATCCGGTAGCCGATGATGAATAAATCAATGTGCTCTAGTGGTGGTGTTAAACAAAACAAACTTTGTAACTTTGTTGATGGAGTGGGCTGTAGATCAGTGGTAGAGTGCTAGCCTGAGGTGTGATGGGTTGCAGGATCAATCACCCTCCTGTCTCAACCAATGTACCATGACTGGTACATCAAAGGCTATGGTATGTACTGTTTTGTCTATGGGAGAGTGCTTATAAAAGATGCCTTGCTGCTTTATCTGTAGGAAGGAAGGAAGGAAATGTTTTATTTAACAATGCACTCAATATATTTTATTTATGGTCATATGGTGTCGGACATATGGTTATGGACCACGCAGATATTGAGAGAGGAAACCTGCTATCGCCACTTCATGGGGTACTCTTTTTGATTAGCATTCAATGTTTATGAATCGTTCTACAATAAACAAACCGTAGCTTACAAACAGGCAAGAAAAAAAATCAATCACCGTTGTGAGTTATAAATAAGGCAATTCCAACCATCGGGACAAAATGTTTTGTCCGTCAGGTTGGAATTGCCTTATCTATACCTCACAATGGTGATAGATTCTACTAATCTTTACTACATGTTGCTAATTATAGATATATTAAACCAGACACTCATGGAATGAAGTAGAAAGTCCAGTTTAAAGGGGTGTCTGGTTTAGAGAGGTTGTATTTTGTACTGACATTTAAAAACAGACGTTAAAAATGTCCACTTTTGAGGGAATTCCATTTTATTGAGGATCCTGTTTTGAAGTGTTTCACTGTATTACTTAATATTAAAATAATAATAATAATAATAATAATAATATAAATAATATAATTTTTATTTGTATAAACTTTATAGATTCGAGCTGAGGAAATTAAGGAAGGTGGAGAAATTGTTCATCTGAATTTTAAAGGAAAGAAACTTGATAACAAGGTAAACTAATTGTTTGGGTTGGGGTGGGGGAGACAACATTTTATTGTATTATGGTGTAATAAAGTTACTTATCACCTCATGACAATTGATACTATGTGATGTAATATTGCAAAACTAAAGAAAGTTAGACTGCAGTTCATTTAATATTTTTGTATTGTTGTTAGTAATACTAATAATACTAAAGAGTCTTCTTGTTTTTATTCATTTGTTTTAACCTATTTTGAAACTTATATTTTTCCCAGTTAACACTTAATAGTCCCGTACTGGTCTAACTGGAGGGGACTATAAGTTTCATGTTTGTCTGTCTGTCAGTTGGTCAGTCTGTCCGTCCATTCGTCTGTTCCACATATCATTTTTCGGATGGGTTTTTTTAAAAATGCTTGGAGCTATTGAATTGAAATTTTGTACTGTTACAGATCAAGTATAACTGTCATGGCGATTTACCCATTTTTCACAGAGTTATTGCCCTTGAACTTTGGAGATATGAAAATTTGTTGGGCGCGATAGGGGATATGTATTGCTTTAGTATGCTTGTTCACTCTGTCCTGGACACAAAGACATCATGTTTTTGGGCTGTGTTCAGGACGACTTCGACTAACCGACAGGGTTTGCTGGTTAGTTATTAGTAGTTAGTATAAGAGAAATCAGTGTAGTGTTTGTTTTATTTTAATTTGTTATTTGTTTTAATTTATACACACACACACACACACACACACACAGACAGACACACATACTGGTGTTTTGGGGTGGGTTTTTTAATAGTTGTGTGTTTGTTTTCAGAGGTTAAGTGCTTTACATTTGAGGAGTTCCGGCGCAAAACCTCGTAAACGCCACATCCATGAAAATTGAGATAACCGTTGGAGACAAACCTTCTCAGTCGCTAGTACCCGATGAGCAAATACATTTTGCTTCAAAAGCCCATTAGTCCCATTCTAAATCCAAGCTAGAATACGATTTCTTTGCAGAACCTCGTAAACGCCATCTGAGTTTGTCTGCAGAACCACGTAGCTTGTAGACCGCATCAGATCACATGATGCGTAAAATAGCTGCGCCCATGATAAGCATTTTTGCACGCTGAATTCGTATAATTCCTTCAGATTTTGGCCAATTTATCCACGCTAGTTATGGAAACGTATGATGTAGTTGACGAACCTGTGATGTTATTACCAACAGAAAAGTGTAAACAATGTCGGCCACGAAGTTCGGCCCATTCTATAGCCAAAACAGCTCGCTACAGTGGTGAAGGTTTGATTCCTCGTGTAACATGTGCACATGTGACCAGGAATTATGTGGTGTGCCAGTTTGTTCAATATTGTGAAAAATTACTTTAACACTCACTAGCCCAATTTCAATAAATCGATGGATGTGTGTTTAAACTGGGGAGGGGGCGAGATGACTGACTGAACTTTCGTGTAATCTTTTGATGACTTCCAATGAGGGATGGAGTATGTTGTGCCCCAACTGGCATTATTTTCCAGTCATCTTTCCATAATTATAATTCTAGAGTGAGTATGTTACTGTCATTGTTATTACACTGGGATAGCAGAATCGTTTTAAATAAGTATCAGTTTTAACGCTTTGTGAAGGCTAGGAACAATAGGCCAGCAACTGCCAAACTTTGGTATATCCATGGACAAGTAAAGTTCTTCTTTTGTAAATGTTTAATTCAACCTTCACTTTTAAGATGTTTCTAATTGTCTGTTGTTTGATTCTGCAACATTTCCATAAGACTAGTCTCCAGAAATGGACTTACTGAGTTTTGCAAAGAAACCGAAGGTGGACTTACTTGGTTTTGCAGAAAAATCAATCACATTTTGGTAATTACCAAGTTTTTGAATAAAGGTTCATTTTTTACAGTAATATTTTTGTGTTCATTGCTCCATAACCATATCATGACACGAAAAGTGGAATTAGTGAGAATTAAAATTACCATCAGGTAAAAATCTTCATTTTAAAACAAACGAAGTCAGATGGACTTACTGGGTTAGAAATGATGGATATGTTTTTTTGTTACTTTTACGCTCTTCTTTGTGTTACTTTCAGGATTTTATGGGTAAATCTGATCCTTATTTAGAAATACTCCGACCAGTGAGTGATGGAAGCTGGCAGGTGGTGCACAGAACAGAGGTAACTGGAGTATTGTAGTTCAAATAACTTGTATATTTTTTAATGTGAAAGTCTTGCAAAAGTCTTGCTTGGTTGACGATACTCTGTTTGCTTACACAAAAATGGAATAAATAATGATTTTCCAACTATTCCCGTAGGATTGCAGGATAAAAGAAATTACTGGTTACTTTCTTAAGATATCGACTTGATCCTGCTCAGGTCGAAAGGCAAATGCAGCTCAGCCATCTAATCTTCGCAGGATAAAGCCGATATCTTAAGACGGTAACCAGTTATTCCCTGTTTAGGTGACTAATTGGCTTGTTACGAGATGCAGGACAAACAAGTTTAAGATCCACTCAAGGAATTAATACATTTAGCATTTGAATGCAGCAGGGGTGGGATTTAGCTCATTTGTTTGAGCGCTAGCCTGAGGTTCTTGCGCCGCAGGATCGAATCACCTTAGTGGATCCATTCAACTGATTGGGTTTTTTCTCATTCCAACCAGTGCACCACAACTGCTCAGTCTGTGATATGTGCTTTCCTGTCTGTGGGAAAGTGCATATAAAAGATTCCTTGCTGCATTAGGAAAAATGTAGTGTGTTTCCTCTGATGACTATATTTCAGAATTACTAAATGTTTTATATCCAATAGCTGATGATTACTTAATGAATGTGCTCCAGTGGTGTCGTTAAACAAAACAAACCTTGAATGCAGTATATATTCTCCCAGTCTATGGATTTAATTCTGTTAATTGTTTTTCTTTATCTTTGTCTTGTCTCAGGTGATCAAGAACAACCTGAATCCCAGTTGGCGACCCATTCAGATTTCTCTCCAGTCTCTTTGTAATGGAAACCGGACACAGTCCATCAAGGTCAGTTGATTTCCCATTCCAACCAGTGTTTCAAAACACTCCATCAAAATGGGTTGATTTCTTGTTTTAACCAGTGTTTCAAAACAGTCCATCAAAGTAAGTTGATTTCCCGTTCCAGCCAGTGTTTCAAAACAGTCCATCAAGGTGTGCATTTTCAGTTTAATTCACTAAGCAGACTGAGTACAAACCTACATACCTCTGTTCTCCTGTCCTGGACTTTGTCACTGGAAAAGTCAGAGATTAAGCCAGTGATGGGCATGCTAAAAAACTTGTGTGTTATATGAGCATGTTAAAAGAATTCAGTTCAGTTCAGTTCAGTTCAGATCTGTTAATAGTAAAATAAAAAAATGTAAAATTCAGTTCACTGCAGTGTTGTCATCGTCTTTCAGTTTGACGTTTATGATTGGGATTCTGATGGGTCACATGACTACATTGGAGGATTTACAACAACTGTGGAAGAAATGGAGAAAGCTCAACGACTCGAAGTAAGTTACACAGGGCTAACTCTGGGCAATTAGAAAATTCCACCAAATAATATTTGTCAGTTGTTTTTAAAATTCGCAATTGGCGAATTTGGCAAGTGGTAGAATTAGCCCTGTTACAAAATGGTCATGTCTATCTCTTTCTAATGGTGGGAGCGGGATTTAACTTAGTCGGTTGAGTGCTCGCTCAAGGCGCTTGCATCGCAGGATCGAACCACCTCGGTGGATTCATTCAGCTGATTGTTTTTTTTCTCGTTCCAACCAGTGCACCACAACTGGACGAAGGCCGTGGTATGTGTTTTCCTGTCTGTGGGAAAGTGCATATAAAAGATCCCTTGCTGAATTAGAAATAAATGTAGTGGGTTTCCTCTGATGACTACGAGTCAGAATTACCAAATGTTTGACATCCAATAGCCGATGATTAATTAATCGATGTGCTCCAGTGGTGTCGTTAAAACAATTTTTTTTAAACATTCTACTGGTGTGTCATGTTGGCCGACATAGATTGCTGTATTGTATTTCATTCTAAATTTAACCATGATTATACATCCATTAAGGTTCAGCTGTTGTAAGCACACGCATCAGTTTCAGGTATAGGATTTGGGGATTTTGTTTTAGGATACAGCCGGAATTGTAATATGATGTAATATAAATACAGCTGGAATTGTATAAATATTGTGGGAATTCATCTCATTATCTTATGCTTCTGATCCAAAATTTGAAATTTGTGGTAGCACAGGATCCTTAATTATCTTGGCTGGCTGTCCAGAACAGGGGTTAAACACGATTTTTAAAAAGTTTATTGAGTTTCAGGGCCTGTGCTTATAAAACTTTTAGAATCCAGACTCAATCTTTGATGACGTCACACGTATACAATTTGTTTGTCCTTGTCATGACATTTACTGTCTCAGACTCTATTAGAATCTCAAGTCTAGAGTCTAAAAGTTTTAAAAGCGCAGTGCCTGATATGCTCTCCTGGCACAGTAAATTTCACAATATGTTAATTATATGTTATGTATGTGTTTTCAGCAATCATGGCCATTAATAAACCCAAAGAAAAAAGCGAAGAAGAAAAGTTACACCAACTCAGGAATCGTATTGTTATCATCTTGTAAAGTAAGTGTTTTTATGTTGTTTGATTGTTAACACCAAAATTACACTCACATGATGGAAGGATTGGATGGATGGATGGATGGGTGGGTGGGTGGATGGATGGATGGATGGATGGATGAATGGGTGTGCGGATGGAATGATGGATGGGTAGAATAATGGATGGATGAATATACGAATGCTTGATTGACTCGATGAATGAATGGATGGATGGATGGGTTGGTGGATGAATGGATGTGAGGATGGAACGATGAATGGGTAGAATAATGGATGGATTAATGTTCGAATGCTTGATTAACTGAATGGATGGATGGATGGATGGATGGATGGATGGGTTGGTGGATGAATGGATGTGAGGATGGAACGATGAATGGGTAGAATAATGGATGGATAAATGTTCGAATGCTTGATTAACTGAATGGATGGATGGATAGATGGATGGATGGATGGGTTGGGTTGGTGGGTGAATGGATGTGCGGATGGAATAATGGATGGATAAATATATGAATGCTTGATTGACTGGATGAATGGATGATGGATTTTTATTCAAATGTATATTTTTCTAAATTTTAAAGGTGTTAATAGAAAAGGTTAACCATTTTGATTTTGTAGATTTCTTCAACTGAATGTAATTGTACTGAAGAGTAAATAACTCCTTATTATAGCAGAATTAATATGGCATCAGAGCTGGTATATCAAATGTCATGGTGTGTGCTATCCTGTCTGGGACGGTGCATATAAGAGATCCCTTGCCACTAATGGAATAATGTAGCGGGTTTCATCTCTAAAACTATATGTCAAAATGACGATATGTTTAACATCCAATAGCCAATGATTAATAAATCCATGTGCTCTAGTGGTGTCAATAAACAGAATAAAACAAACTTTAATATGGCATGTTCTTAGACATTCCTTCTCATTTGTTTTTGTAGATAGTGAAGGAGCACTCATTTTTAGAATTTATATTTGGCGGAATGCAGATTAATTTCACTGTAAGTATATATGTATTATACAGTGGAACCTGCCTAAACCAGATCACCTTGGGACCCTAAAAAAATCTGGTTTAAAGAGTAATCCGGTTTATCAAGGATTTCGTTTGTTCAAGCAAAAATCATACCAGAGTTATTTCCCTTGTTAGAGTTTTCCGAAGATTGCCTAGCATAACTAATACATGTAAACAATACCTTTTAATAAACCAATATATACATCATCCCTTTTCTTCAAGATATCAGAAACAGTTGACGTGCCGATTCCATATTTAACTGCTAAATCCTTCTGTTTCATTTGAGATTGGGAATCTTTAATTAAATTAATTTTATGTTTTAATGTCAATTCCACACGCCTCCGTTTTGCAGCTGGCGGTTTCGACATTTTCACAAAATGAATGGCTAACAAACTACAGGGCAGCTTATAATTAGACTGAACACAACTTTGCATTCAGTAGGGCTTGTATCCTCCGTTAGTAGAAAATAACTGTTCTTTATTAATCTAAGAGCTTGGTATTGTCTGGTTATCAAGGAGTCGGCGATTTCATATTAGGTGTATAAAATAAATCCGTTATCCGGTATTGACGGGTTCCGGTTTATTCAGGGTTTTAATACATAGAAGACATAGGGGGGAAATCGGGACCAAAACATCGGGATAGTTTTGACAGGAATCCGGTTTATTCAAGGATTGGTTTTGGCAAGTTCCACTGTAAAACATAATATTTTAATATCAGCATATTTTATTGCACATTTTAATAGAAATTATATTAATTAAGATTATTTTTTATGTTAACTTTCAGACTTATGTAACAAGTTTAAATATTATCTATTGTAACATGGATCAGTTTCAAAATAAAATGGATCCAAACTAAAAATATGAGAAAATATTTTTTTTTTTATCAAACAATGTGTCAAATGATTTGTATTGTGTTAGGTAGGAATAGATTTCATTGCGTCCAATGATTTCTATTGTGTTCAGGTAGGAATAGATTTCATTGCATCGAATGATTTGTATTGTGTTCAGGTAGGAATAGATTTCATTGCGTCGAATGATTTGTATTGTGTTCAGGTAGGAATAGATTTCACCGCGTCAAACGGGAATCCAGCTCAGCCGACGTCTCTGCACTACATCAACCCATACCAGCCCAATGAGTACATGCAGGCCATCCGCGCCGTCGGAGATGTCTGTCAGGACTACGACAGGTGAGATCGGTGTTTAAATACTCGCCAGTTCTTTAATTCATCTCTGTGTTCATACATCCTTCATATTCATTGTCAAGACTATGACAGGTGAGTCCAGGTGTTTAAATACTAGCCAGTTCTTTAATTCATCTCTGTGTCCATACATTCTTCCTGTTCATTGTCAGGACTACGACAGGTGAATCCAGGTGTTTAAATACTGGCCAGTTCTTTAATTCATCTCTGTGTCCATACATCCTTCATATTCATTGTCAGGACTACGACAGGGGAGATCGGTGTTTAAATACTCGCCAGTTCTTTAATTCATCTCTGTGTCCATACATCCTTCATATTCATTGTCAAGACTATGACAGGTGAGTCCAGGTGTTTAAATACTAGCCAGTTCTTTAATTCATCTCTGTGTCCATACATCCTTCCTGTTCATTGTCAGGACTACGACAGGTGAATCCAGGTGTTTAAATGCTGGCCAGTTCTTTAATTTATCTCTGTGTCCATACATCCTTCATATTCATTGTCAGGACTACGACAGGGGAGATCGGTGTTTTAAATACTCTCCAGTTCGTTAATTCATCTCCGTGTCCATACATCCTTCCCATTCATTCTGTCAGGACTACGAGTCCAGGTGTTGTCAGTATTTAAATCCACTCATTAATTGATCCCTGTGACAGCCAGAGCACCACGGCTGGCACATCAATGGCTGCGATATGTGCTGTCCTGTCTGTGGGAGGGTGCAGATAAAAGATCCCTTGCTACTCATGGAACAAAGTAGCGGGTTTCCTCTCTATGACTATATGTCAAAATGACCAAATGTTTGACATCCAATAGCCAATGATTAATAAATCAATGTGCTCCAGTGGTGTCGTTAAACAAAACAAACTTTTGATCCCTGTGACTGTCCATCCTTCCCATTGTTTCTGTCAGGACTACAGTAGGTGGACATTTTCTGTGAATCCAGGTGTGGGTGTTTTAATGTTCATTTCGTCTTTAATTCATTGTATCCATTCTGTCATCCGACTTCTTTTATTTATATATTAGTCAGACCTATTTTAATTTTTTTTAAATCCCAACCCCCAAAAAACCTCTAACAGTTTTGGAAGTTTCTATTTATTCCTCCAAATATCCATGCATGCATCCGTCCGTCCGTCCGTCCATCTATCCATCCATATACATGAACCAATTGATAATGTTAGTGAAACCCACCCATTCTTGCACCCATCCCTTGACTCATCAATCTTTTCATGCATCCTTCCCTTCATCCATCCATCCATCCATCCATCCATTCACCCATCCATCCATTCATCCATTCAATCATCCATCCATCCATCCATTCAACCATCCATCCAATCATCCAATCATCCATCCATCTCTCCGTCTATCCATCCATTCATACATTTATCCATCCATACATCTATCCATCCATTCATTTAGAACCCAGATCCATACCCATTTCGCTTGAAGCATTATCGGATCAGTCCCCGTCGGTAGGCCCATTGGGCTATTTCTACTTTCAACCAATGCACCACAACTGGTATATCAAAGGCTGTGGTATGTGCTATCCTGTCTATGGGATGGTGCATATAAAAGCCCCCTTGCTACTAATGGAAAAATGTTGCGGGTTTCCTCTCTAAGGCTATATGTCAAAATTACCAAATGTTTGACATCCATTAATCAGTGATTAATAAATCAGTGTGCTCTAATGGTGTTGTTAAACAAACCTAACTTTAACACACTATTATCCATCAACAAACTCACTTGATAATCCAGTCGTCCGTCTGTACGTCCATAGATTTTGATAGACTTACCAACCACACAACACTTTATCTATCCATACAAAATAGAAAAAAAATCTAAAATCTCTGCAGTATTTATTAATAACGGTTACATATTTATTTATCAAAACCCTTTTTTTTTTTACCGTTTGTGTTTCTCATTTCAGTGACAAGCTGTTTCCTGTGTTGGGTTTTGGAGCTAAGATTCCACCCAACTGGCAAGTGTCTCATGAGTTTGCAGTCAACTTCAACCTTCAGAACCCCTTTTGTGCTGGTAATCTGATAATCTGAACTCTAAAACCTGAAATTTAACTTCAGTACTGTCCCAGAGTTAAAAAAAAGTTTTGTTTGTTTTATGATACAATTAAAGCACATTGATTTATTCATCATTGACAATAGTCAAACATTTGATAATTCTGATATAGAGTCTTATAGAGAAAACCTGATTAACAAAATGTCCATTAGTAGCAAGAGATCTTTTCTATGCATCATCCCCAGACATTGATATACCTGTCGTGGAGCACTGGCTGGATTGAGAAATAACCCAATGGGTCCACCAACAGGGATCAATCCTAGACTGACCGCACATTTGGTGAGCAATTTACCATTGACCTGTTCCCGAATTGATCACATGCGACAGGTGGATGAAATGTTTGGTGTAGCCACCACCACTGGGGACGGGATGTAGCGTTCATTTGATGCACGGTCGATCTGGGATCGATCCCCATCGGTGGACTCATTGGGCTATTTCTCACTCCAGTCAGTGCTATCCTGTCTGTGGGATGGTGCATATAAAAGATCCCTTGCTGCTAATCGAAAAGAATAGCCCATGAAGTGGCAACAGCAGATTTCCTCTCTCAGTATCTGTGTGGTCCTTAACCATATGTCCGACGCCATATAACCATACATACAATGTGTTGAGTGTGTCGTTAAATAAAACATTTCCTTCCTTCCTCTCAAAGTAGCCAATGATTAACCAGTGAATAACCAGTGATTAATTAATAATGTGCTCTAGTGGTGTCATTAAACAAAACAAACTGCAACTGTATCTGTACCCTATGTAGCCTGTATTTCAGGTATTGATGGCATTTTTATAAATTTTACATTAAAATAATGAATACCACTGCATTACAAATTATATTGGGGTTTTCAGGTACAGTGCCTCATATATTTTGCCATATCAGGTATCAATAGCATTTTTATAAATTTTACATTAAAATAATTAATACCATCGCATTGCTGATGTTTGTTGCTTGTTTCAGGTACTCTACAATATATATTTTGATGTGTCAGGCATTGATGGCATTTTTTATAAATTTTACATTGAAATAATTAATACCACTGCATCGGGTGTCATATACAGCTTACATTTTGGTGTTCCAGGCATTGACGGAGTTCTACAGGCGTACTCTAACTGTATTCGCAGTGTCCAGCTGTACGGGCCGACCAATGTGTCTCCATTGATTCAACATGTCTCCAGGTTTGCTTTGGCGGCTCAGAGAGAAGAGCAACAGAAGGGAGCAGGCGTAAGTGTTTGAGTTGGGTTTTTTTTTTATTCTTCTATTTCTTCTTTTAAAAAAAATATATTTCCATGCTTATATCTTATTGTAGTTAAAGCTACCTGTCCTGGGCATACACGTAAGAGAGAGAGCAACAGAAGGGAGCAGATGTATGTTTTTGTGTTTTTGTGTTTTTTTCGTAAAAATTTCCATGCTTATGTCTAATTAAGGTGCAAGAAAATTGTCTTGAGCTCACACCTCAGCTATCTGGGCTGTCTATCCAAGAAAGTGGGGTAATCTTTAGTTGTTAGTGAGGAGAAGATGGTGTAGTGGTCCACCCATCAGGAAGAACTCGCTCAGAGTAAGAGCCAGTACTGAAATGCAGAGCTTCTAGATTATGGTAGCCCCACTCCCATGGCTAGTGAATTTCAATGTTGGGCTAGGAAATAACTACTATTGCCATGCCCGATGGCTAGTGAAAAAAATGTCAAATGCTGCAGTTAAGTCTATTTTGTAAATATGAATATCCTGCCCCCACCACGACCACCCAATGTTAGTGTTTCTAAGCTCTGTCTCCTTTAGGTGACATATCTGATTATTACTATTAATTAGTAAAATTGTTATAACTTAAAGTAAAGTAGGGCTGGTGAATTTTTAATCATGGCTAGTCAATTTTTAAAATCACTGATCCCATGGCTAGTTGATTTTATAAGAATTCTAGAAGCCCTGTGAAATGTGAAACCAGTACCTCCCAGTCTTATGTCTGAAGGCTTAACCATTACATCATCAAAGCCAATATTGTTCGTTTCACAATTTCGAGGAAATAGTATCAGCTGGCTGCCTTGCACTTATTTCGATGCCCGATAATATGGACTATTTTGCAGGATTCGCTCTGTATATTGCCGAATTAACTAATTGCTAATTTTTATACAAAATCGCTACATTTAGTCTTTGGCTAATTTTTTTTTTTTAGGAAATTAATCGCATTTTAATAATTTCCAAGAAAATACTCTACATAACTGAAAACTGGCTAAACCAAATTTTTTTCAGTGTGAGTCATGATTTTGGAACTTAGACTGGAAAGTTTCTTAAGCATTTATTGTTTCTTGTTTAATTTCTTAAGCATTTGTTGTTTCTTGTGGAATTTCTTTAAGCATTTGTTGTTTCTTGTGGAATTTCTTTAAGCATTTGTTGTTTCTTGTGGAATTTCTTTAAACATTTATTGTTTCTTGTGGAATTTCTTTAAGTATTTGTTGTTTCTTGTTGAAAACTTTTAAATTACGTCAATGTTCACCATTTTCTTCAGGCCTACTTTGTGTTGCTACTTCTGACTGATGGAGTCCTCAGTGACATGGCCAACACCAAGCAAGCGATCGTCGAGAGCTCCAAGCTGCCGATGTCTCTCATCATCATCGGGGTCGGCAATGCAGACTTCAGCATGATGCAGGAGCTGGACGGAGACGATGGGGTCCTTCGTGCTCCGAGTGGAGAAGCGGTGAAGCGTGACATTGTTCAGTTTGTGCCGTTTCGGGAGTTCAAGCAGGTGGGTGAGGCAAGTATCAGCCTGAATTTGTATCAGTTTTGTCTCACTTTTATGAAGTAAAATAGCGAGATATAGGTACATGTATTATGTTTTTTAAGGTGGTCATGTCGTCAACTTAACCTTCAGACTACTGGATTAATTTTTGACAAAAAAACAAGTTGAAGGGGTACTAAGTTATAACTTATCCTCACATATATTCTCTTAATTCTTTTATAAATACATAAAATAAAGTTTATATTGTTATCGGTAAGTATAATCTTCATGGGTTTTTCAAATTTTTATGTTATTTTAAATCAGTTATTATTGATTAAAATTAGGCAAAAAATCGATTTTGTGGCATTATTCCCTATAACTGTTTTTCTGACCAGAATGTTTTGGGGAAACGAACTACGATTCATATCCCAAAATTTCATGATTTTCTTTGTTGGTAAAATGGTCCAATTTATTATCAAAGTAGCTGTTATAATCAGTTATCGATTCTGTAAAATGCTGCGACGTATTGCAGTTGTCAAGCGAAAATGCTCACCGAAAACCACTTTGTCAACTCAAAATTCCCAGCTACTTTGCATTGAAAAATGAAAAACTAAAGTGGCCATATTGTCAAGTAATGTATTTCCTGTTGGTCTATTATTATTTCCGGTGAGTACGGTGTGCAAAACGGCGGGAAATATGAATTGGGGGAATGCACTGTGTACAGTGTGTTGACTTGCGTGATATCGGGTGACATATCTCGCCTGTAGTATTCAGAAGGTTAAGCTCAACATTTGGCTAAACATTAAAGTTTTGTGTTTAGTTCTAAATCAATGGATGTTTATCACAATGTAGGTGGAAAAGGTTATAAAAAATAATTCAATTAAAAAATCAAATACGCATTAATTAAGATGAATATCTACAGATAGATATGGCAACAACATCAAATCTACATAAACGAGGTGATTTTTGTCCCACCTTTACAAAGTTTAACGTTAAAGTTTCATGTTTACATCAATTTCTCACAAACTATAAGGCCAAAATCAGTGAAACTTGGTTTGTAGTTACACCTATGGATGTTCATCACAGTGCACCAGAAAAGTTTACGGTAGGGGAGACATTTAATTCTGGAGGATTATTGCTTGAATTAGTTTCTTGGTATGTTTTTTTTTGGGGGGGGGGGGGTTGTTGTTTTTTAATCCCATTGTCCCTTTTCCTTTTTCTTCTTTGACTTCCATCTCACTTCCATCTGACAGCTCCTTTCTAGCTTTTAACTTCTTCGCTGTCCACCTCCACATCCCAGTCCTTGTCTCTCCAACCACGACAGGTGCTTGCCACACACCTGACATTTCTCATCAACTTTAGTTGTAGGCTGAGTCTGACCACTTGGGGATTTTTGGTGAATTAATAATGAAATGTTTTTGCCAAATTCAACTGAAATGCTTTTTTTCTCTTTTTTTCTTCTACTTTTCAGAGTACAGCAGCTGAATTAGCGAGACACGTGCTGGCTGAAGTTCCTAAACAAGTCACGGACTACTACAAGATGAGAGGCATTCCACCAAATAAACCTCCCCAGGTGCCTTCTCGGCCCCCTCCCCCTGCCGCTGGTCAGCAACCCCCGGCACCAAACCAGACCGCTCCTCAGATGACCACACCAAATACAACTTAACAAGCCAGTGGACTGTGCTTATTACTGGGAGGGGGGAATGGGGGGAGGCAGTAGCTCCCTCGGAACTCCCATTTCATACACCTACATGTATGAACAAGGAAGTGGACTGTGCTTATTACTGGGACCATTCAACGTGAGGATCTAGTCTGGTGCTTGTAAAACTTTTAGAGTCTAGACTCGGGACTCTTAATAAGAGTCTGAGAAGTGAACGTCCTGGCAATGCAATGCAAATTGTATGTGTGCGACGTCATTAGAGATTGAGTCAGGACTCGGGACTCTTAATAAGAGTCTGAGACGTGAACGTCCTGGCAATGCGATGCAAATTGTATGTGTGGGACGTCATTAGAGATTGAGTCTGGACTCGGGACTCTTAATAAGAGTCTGAGACGTGAACGTACTGGCAATGCGATGCAAATTGTATGTGTGCGACGTCATTAGAGATTGAGTCTGGACTCGGGACTCTTAATAAGAGTCTGAGACGTGAACGTCCTGGCAATGCGATGCAAATTGTATGTGTGCGACGTCATTAGAGATTGAGTCTGGACTCGGGACTCTTAATAAGAGTCTGAGACGTGAATGTCCTGGCAATGCCATGCAAATTGTATGTGTGCGACGTCATTAGAGATTGAGTCTGGACTCGGGACTCTTAATAAGAGTCTGAGACGTGAATGTCCTGGCAATGCGATGCAAATTGTATGTGTGCGACGTCATTAGAGATTGAGTCTGGACTCGGGACTCTTAATAAGAGTCTGAGACGTGAACGTCCTGGCAATGCGATGCAAATTGTATGTGTGCGACGTCATTAGAGATTGAGTCTGGACTCGGGACTCTTAATAAGAGTCTGAGACGTGAACGTCCTGGCAATGTGATGCAAATTGTATGTGTGCGACGTCATTAGAGATTGAGTCTGGACTCGGGACTCTTAATAAGAGTCTGAGACGTGAACGTCCTGGCAATGCGATGCAAATTGTATGTGTGCGACGTCATTAGAGATTGAGTCTGGACTCGGGACTCTTAATAAGAGTCTGAGACGTGAACGTCCTGGCAATGCGATGCAAATTGTATGTGTGCGACGTCATTAGAGATTGAGTCTGGACTCGGGACTCTTAATAAGAGTCTGAGACGTGAACGTCCTGGCAATGCGATGCAAATTGTATGTGTGCGACGTCATTAGAGATTGAGTCTGGACTCGGGACTCTTAATAAGAGTCTGAGACGTGAACGTCCTGGCAATGCAATGCAAATTGTATGTGTGCGACGTCATTAGAGATTGAGTCTGGACTCGGGACTCTTCTGAGACGTGAACGTCCTGGCAATGCAATGCAAATTGTATGTGTGTGACGTCATTAGAGATTGAGTCTGGACTCGGGACTCTTAATAAGAGTCTGAGACGTGAACGTCCTGGCAATGCGATGCAAATTGTATGTGTGCGACGTCATTAGAGATTGAGTCTGGACTCGGGACTCTTAATAAGAGTCTGAGACGTGAACGTCCTGGCAATGCGATGCAAATTGTATGTGTGCGACGTCATTAGAGATTGAGTCTGGACTCGGGACTCTTAATAAGAGTCTGAGATGTGAACGTCCTGGCAATGCGATGAAAATTGTATGTGTGCGACGTCATTAGAGATTGAGTCTGGACTCGGGACTCTTAATAAGAGTCTGAGACTTAACGTCCTGGCAATGCAATGCAAATTGTATGTGTGTGACGTCATTAGAGATTGAGTCTGGACTTGGGACTCTTAATAAGAGTCTGAGACGTGAACGTCCTGGCAATGCAATGCAAATTGTATGTGTGTGACGTCATTATAGATTGAGTCTGGACTCAGGACTCTTAATAAGAGTCTGAGATGTGAACGTCCTGGCAATGCAATGCAAATTGTATGTGTGTGACGTCATTAGACATTGAGTCTAGACTCGGGACTCTTCTGAGACGTGAACGTCCTGGCAATGCGATGCAAATTGTATGTGTGCGACGTCATTAGAGATTGAGTCTGGACTCGGGACTCTTAATAAGAGTCTGAGACGTGAACGTCCTGGCAATGCGATGCAAATTGTATGTGTGCGACGTCATTAGAGATTGAGTCTGGACTCGGGACTCTTAATAAGAGTCTGAGACGTGAATGTACTGGCAATGCGATGCAAATTGTATGTGTGTGACGTCATTAGAGATTGAGTCTGGACTCGGGACTCTTAATAAGAGTCTGAGACGTGAACGTCCTGGCAATGCGATGCAAATTGTATGTGTGCGACGTCATTAGAGATTGAGTCTGGACTCGGGACTCTTAATAAGAGTCTGAGACGTGAACGTCCTGGCAATGCGATGCAAATTGTATGTGTGCGACGTCATTAGAGATTGAGTCTGGACTCGGGACTCTTAATAAGAGTCTGAGACGTGAACGTCCTGGCAATGCGATGCAAATTGTATGTGTGCGACGTCATTGGAGATTGAGTCTGGACTCGGGACTCTTAATAAGAGTCTGAGACGTGAATGTACTGGCAATGCGATGCAAATTGTATGTGTGTGACGTCATTAGAGATTGAGTCTGGACTCGGGACTCTTAATAAGAGTCTGAGACGTGAACGTCCTGGCAATGCGATGCAAATTGTATGTGTGCGACGTCATTAGAGATTGAGTCTGGACTCGGGACTGTTAATAAGAGTCTGAGACGTGAACGTCCTGGCAATGCGATGCAAATTGTATGTGTGCGACGTCATTAGAGATTGAGTCTGGACTCGGGACTCTTAATAAGAGTCTGAGACGTGAACGTCCTGGCAATGCGATGCAAATTGTATGTGTGCGACGTCATTAGAGATTGAGTCTGGACTCGGGACTCTTAATAAGAGTCTGAGACGTGAACGTACTGGCAATGCGATGCAAATTGTATGTGTGTGACGTCATTAGAGATTGAGTCTGGACTCGGGACTCTTAATAAGAGTCTGAGACGTGAACGTCCTGGCAATGCGATGCAAATTGTATGTGTGCGACGTCATTAGAGATTGAGTCTGGACTCGGGACTCTTAATAAGAGTCTGAGACGTGAACGTCCTGGCAATGCGATGCAAATTGTATGTGTGCGACGTCATTAGAGATTGAGTCTGGACTCAGGACTCTTAATAAGAGTCTGAGACGTGAACGTCCTGGCAATGCGATGCAAATTGTATGTGTGCGACGTCATTAGAGATTGAGTCTGGACTCGGGACTCTTAATAAGAGTCTGAGACGTGAACGTCCTGGCAATGCGATGCAAATTGTATGTGTGCGACGTCATTAGAGATTGAGTCTGGACTCGGGACTGTTAATAAGAGTCTGAGACATGAACGTCCTGGCAATGCGATGCAAATTGTATGTGTGCGACGTCATTAGAGATTGAGTCTGGACTCTAAACACTTTATAAGCATGGGCCCCGTGCTTTGAAAACTTCAAGACGGTCTTCAAATCATAGCTACTACTATTACGTTTGTTATGGACAGGACTTTATAAAACCACGAGGGGTGGCATTTAGCTCTGTCGGTAGAGCGCTTACCTGGGCCCATGCTTATCAAATGTTTGGGAGTCCAGACTCAATCTCTAATGACGTCACATGCATACAATTCGTATGGCGTTGTCATGACATTAGTGTCTCAGACTCTATTAGAGTCTCGAGTCTTAAGACTCTAAAAGTTTTATGAGCACCAGGCCAGAGGTGTTTGGGTCGTAGGATGAAACCTCTTTGATAGATAGGATCCATACTTTCAAAACTGCAAGACCAGTAGCGTCTTCACACTGTAACTAATATACTCTGTTATATTGAACCATGTACATAATAACAGGTGGCTGTAAATAATATGCTACTTGTTATGGGCAAGACTTTATTAAAACCATATGAGATCAGGATTTAGCTCTTTTGGTATGGCACTCATCAGAGGTGTTTTTGGTCATAGGATCAAATGGGTTTTCCCCCATTCCAGCCCGTGCGTAATAATTGGTATACTAAAGGCCATGGTCTGTCTTTAGGAAAGAGTATTATATAAGATCCATTGCTGTTGATGGAAAAAGGTTGCAAGTTTTCTCTGAAGATTACACAGAATTACCAAATGTTTGACATCCAATAGCTGATGATTAATTAATCATGTGTTTTACTGGTGCTGTTAAGCCATTGTCCAGTTAACATTAAAGTGACGTACCCTAGTATTTTTTGCTCGTAAAGCTGGATTTTTTATAATTTAAATTAGAAGTATTTACATTTTATTTAGAATATTCATTTTCATACACCTGGTCATCCAGGTTTTTGTAAAACCCCAAAATGCATTTTTCATAATTCTAAAAATACACGTTCGTCTGAGTACTAATGGTTATCAAGACGAGCTCTTGTTATTTTTTATAGATGCTATTTCCCCGCTTAAACATCATAAACTTTAGCTTCTCTCTGTTATGACCTTATCCAAATGTGTGTTGCAGGTGTGTAGATTAACTAAACTTGGTGTCCATGTTCATCGGCTAAAACTAGGGTCTGAGTCTTTAATGTTTTGACGCCTTGAATGTAAATTTAAAAGTTTTATAGGCGTGGGGCCAGATGTTTCAGTCCAAATTATGCCCTCTTTTTATAAAAGTTAGGTATGAATTTGGTTTGAAATATAATCTATAATTGCATTTATTTTTATAATTACATAAGAGGGACTAACTTGATTTTTCAGCCCAAGCAAGACATCAGTTTGTCCCCCCCCCCCAAAAAAAACCCAACACAGATCCTGCTTTTTCCTGTCTTATATACTATCTTATCTTAATATGTTCTAAATATAAGCATTATGTGAATAAAGTTACACATTTGGAATAACTATTGGCTGAATTATTTCAAATTTAATTTGGTTGTTCCAAAAAATAATAGATTTGTACATACTAAATTATTTTAGATGAAAATCAATATTTCAATGTCACTCAATGCGTAGGTTACAGAGATATACATATTCTAAGCAATAAAATATAACTTAATTGTAATTTTAATACCGTAAAATATTTTATTTGCAAAAAAACTTTTAATATGGCAACAAACTCAGGATAGTCCATTTGACCTTCAAACAGAGCCTTATGAATACATGTTGAATCTCAGAAATTTTTTAACTCTGTGCTTCCAGTATTGATCAACATAACAAAAGGTGATAAATAGAGATTATTATACGAGCTTGTTTGTCATACTGATTTTACTAAACAAGTGTCAGGATTCTTGTATTGTGCTAAAAAGGGGTAATACGTGAATCCTGACACTAATCTGGTTTGCAACTCTGGTTTGCATACAATACTCCTGTAATGTGTTTAATTATGCGACACCTTGACTGGGCGAAAACATGGAGGGTGTACACACACATATATACACATACACCCTGTTAACAGACACGGATTATCCTTTCTCATGTACTTTAAAATATAGCAGCATCAACATCTACATTTCATACTCACCCTTTTCAAAGTTCTGTATCTGCCCCTGCCTCGTACAGTAGCTGTTGAATACCATTTTGGTATCCTATTAAGTGTTTTGTTGCAACTTTCAAAGTATTTAGCATTTTTGTTATCGAGATACTTTATTACATAAATACATGTATTAGTGCTATTATAAACTTTTTACGATTTGTTACGATCATTTAATTTGTTTTTATGGAATAGTTCTCCATCAAAAATGCTCCATTTTATAACTACTTAGTCGGTGTCTTTATTTTGATATAACTGTTGTATATTATGCAGTGCACAATTGTGGGCTGGAAAATTATAGTGCTACGAAGACACTGTTAAGATGTATAGCAAGCCAAACACGAATCCAGTGAGATTCGCCACATGCACCAAATACCGGTAAAACAGAAGTATTTACATTTTATTTAGAATATTCATTTTCATATACCTAAAGTGGTTTTTGTAAAACCCCAAAATCCATTTTTCATAATTCTAAAAATACACGTTCGTCTGAGTACTAATGGTTATCGAGACGAGCTCTTGTTATTTTTAACACTATTTCCCCATTGTTGAAAAACAAATTTCAAACATCAGACCTCGCCATTTAAGGGGAGCTATCACTCTTGCTCCCCATCACTCCCCTGAGACTAGTTCAAGGAGAGTCATTTTTTAGCTCCCCTTAGTATGTGAATTTATATTAGTATCAATATGATATCTTAAATGGCTCTCCAAAATGTAAGTTAGAGGAGCAATTAATCATGTCGAGGTCTGAAATATATAATATTGTTATTAATTTGAGGTATTGGTTTACATTTTCTGTTTTTGGGGGTGTGTTTTTTTATTTTATATTTAGTTATAAAATGCCAGAAGGTATGTATTACCTTGAAGCATACTTTAGGAGACAATCAGACAGAGTCCAGTATCAGTTTTCAGAGTGTTTGGCTCGCTTAAACTTGAGTACTGCTATGTTGGTATTTTTGGGGCTGAAATTCTTTTCGGACATTCGGTCCCAATAAGCTAAAAATTCTGCTGCTGCTGAACAAAACATGATTATAAATTATAATCATTACATTAAAAAAAAAAAAAAAAACTTTATGAGTAAGTATAATGGCAAAATAACTGCCGGTCCAACAGGGTGGCAGGTGAAAAAAAATATTCCAGCCCATATTGATGGCACAAACCAGTCGGCACAGCGGTATTTCGATCCTGTTACTATATTAATTCTTTCTGAGATATTTTTTGTAATTACTGATTTACAAGTTTTCTTGTCAACTTTTAAGACTATATTTATCGTTTTGTAAATAATGTTCTCTTCATTTAAGTTAAATAATTAAACAATATTTACATATACATGTATTTATAGTAGTTGTGTGGGTTTATGTAAATATTCTTTTAAAATTTATAGATTGTATGTGATTTTTCTCTTCTTTTTTTTTTTTAAGTTCGTCATTTGTTGTTATAGTATAAATTATATACAAGTTACAGCTAAACTGGTTCATTGAATTGTTTTGAAGTAGCTTTATCCAAGTTTTGTTATAAACTGTTTGTAGTGAGATTTATATATTTTTCTGTCTTTTTATAAACATTTCCAACCATAATCTATAATCAGGAAGCCGGAGGTTTGCTGGGAGATTTTTAGCCATTGGCTGTTGGGCTGTTCGGATCAGTACACTGTTCCAGGGGGGAATGCTATTAATTAGAGTTCAGGTTAAGTATTTTAAAATGTGTTTTTAAATTTAATTTAATTTTGACCTCAGATATAAAAATTGTAATACCCAATATAGAAAATTAGGGCCTAACATGCAGAGAAAATAATTATTTGCTGAAACAAGCAAATCTCTATATAAGTTTGATAATGCTACTTTAATACAGATTGTTTGCAATGTACTTACAGAAGTTTAGAATATGCTTTCATAATATCCACATTCAGATATTTCCATTCACGTCATGTAGCTAGCTGCCTGTCTTTTTCCCTATAAACATTTAGAGACTGGAATTGTAGTTTTAAATTGTTGAAAATCGTTAAATTCATGCCAAATTTATAAAGCCGGGGGGGTTGGTTGATTTTTAATGTAGGTGTTTAAGTATTGTGCTTTATTTTTCTATCTTTATTTTGTCCTTCCTTGCTTTAGTTGAGTTGAACATTATTAAAATGTTCATTTATAAAATGGTGTGTTCAAGCAAAAGTCTATTCTTATTCAAATTATAAAAAAATATTACATGTATAGATCTAATAGTAATACTGTAATAATAATATCCTTAAGATATTACTTGCTTACCTAACTGATCCATTTTTAATAGTTGGTCTCTAGGTTGGTTATTTTGTTTTTATTTTTATACGCCCATCTATGATGGGTTGTTTTATGGTATGGCATTGTCCGTCTGTTCATCTGTTAACGTTTTCTTGTCCAGACCATATCTTGCATCTATATAGATGCATACAGGACCATCAAACCTCACATGTAGGAGCAACTTGGGATGGTGGTTGGTCCAAAACAAACTGTTTATCCATCACATTGCAAAAATTTCATATAATTAGACTTGAATCATACCCATAACATTCATTAATTTAGATATGGTTTTCCATCAAACTCCTGGTGGGTGTATCATGTACCTCACCGGTACTCTTATTCATTAAATATGTTACAAAGAATTGTTGTTATTATTGCAAACAAGAAACAAGTTGAGTCAATGTTAATGAATCGGTAGTTTTATAGCAAATGTTCAGATGGGAGTTTTGGGGGTGTTTTATTATTATTATTCTCAAGGATGTCCTTTTATGGATAAGATTCTAAATATGTTGCAGATAATTGTTTGTTATTATTGCAAACAAGAAACAAGTCCAGGCAATTTTAATGAGTCAGTGGTATTATAACAAATGTTTGGGTGGGGTTTTTTTGTTCATTTTTATTTTATTTTTTTCAGGGGGGGGGGGAGGGGGGAGGTGTTGGGGTTTTTTGTTTTAAATTCTCAAGGTTTTGATGGCTAAGATTCTTTTTCTACAATTATAATCTGCTATTCTGTCAGTAAATGTTTTTCATTACATATAGTACATAACGACATCATGACACAACTTTGGACAGCTTATCATTAACTTTTGGATACATTTTTGCTATTTCACATACTTTTCGTAATATGTTGAAACTATAAAATGTTTTTACTTTCAGTGCAATAAAATTGAGTACCGTAGTCAGAATCATTAATTTAAATGCTCAATAAAGAAAAACATAAAAATAAATATATACATGTATCTTGGTCTTGGTTTTGTGTTTTAATTAATGTACAGTGAAACCCCTCTAAACCGGACACCCTTAGGGACCAAGACAAATGTCTGGTTTAAGAGGTAATCAGTTTAGAGAGTTCTGTTCTGTACTGGTTTTTAAAAAGGGACTCTGTAAAATGTTCGGTTTTGAGGGAATTACGGTTTACAGAGGGTCCCGTCTTTAGAGGTTTCACTGTATATACTTATTATATAACCTATATGGCAGCAGATAGTATATACAAATGTATTATATTACCTGCGCCATATAGGTTACTCCTACCAAATATACATATAACACATTGTCACAGGGATCCTATAATACCCGTAACTGATTAAACACGACTGTCCAAATATCTCTCCTAACTGTATATCTATTAGATCTCTCTGTAACGGGCGGTTATACCCACTTGTGGCTCATCTAGGTATGATCAGAGATACGATCTTATATAAAGTATATATTATTATAGCACGTTAGTTCACTAGAAAACACAACAAAACAATACACTTTGGAATCTGTATTAACCTACGCTGACAAATGTACTGCCGCAGTAGTTAATTAATAACAACAATAATAACAACCCAGAACTGATCACTTAATTAGTTAATCTCTAGGTGTCTAGTTTATACAATATGCTAATCACTTCACCGTGACACAACACCCACACGTGTGATAATTGAGAAACGCTGCCAGGAGAACTTAATTAATAAAGGAATTTACAACTATTCTTGGTTATTTTTAATACCGAACCCTTACTACTCATTCAGTAACCTTGTAACACAGAATCAATCTGGGTTATAACAATAAAGACAATTACAATAGGTCCTCTATGGACTGGTTAAGCTTTTTATAATTATTTATACGTTTTCCAGGTTTCTCCGATAGGCTAAACGAATCGGTGTCAGCGTTGGGTTCCAAGCGCACCATCTTGGCTTACGGTATTGGTACCGTTGGAAGGTTCTGACAAATGGAAACAGTGTCTGGTTTCAACGTAGTCAACTTGTATCGCTGGGGTTTCAAGTCTGCTAGTTTTGGTTCTTGACGTCATAATTGAGTGACTCTCAATTTGGACCGGTAAGTACTGGAAAATCTTTATTTTTTTTTTAGGCAGTCTGTAATAACCTTTTAGCAATTGATGACTTTTCTAACCCTTCAGGAGGTTTTACACATAGTCTCATTAACCCTTGGTGCCACAAATAGGGCCGAAATACCTGTTCTGCAATGGTTTAATGGGAATGTACAGCAGCACCTTATCCCCTGGTTTAAATTCCCGACTCCTAGCCTTTCCTATCAAACACTGATTTTTTTTTGCTCTGAGCATGGCTCATTGCTTCCTAGCCTTCCTATCAAACACTGATTTTATTTTGCTCTGAGCATGGCCTCAGCGTTGCTTCCTAGCTTTCCTTCTAACTCTCTTATCATTAATACTCCCTTGTCCATATCATAACCGACATCTGATCCTCCATCTCATACCAATGTAGTGCGAGCTGCCAACAATTTTGGATCAGCCCCCTGCTCTAGAATTAACTCTTGTCTATTACAAGGTAAAATCCCCTCTATCAAACACAACTGGGCGGGAGATCAACAGGTTCCACCCATTAATCCCTCAGGTTGACTATCTACCATTTTACTGATAACCTATCTCACTCCAATTTCATGGCTCACACATGTATCAGATTACAGATATCCTCTGGGTATCGTGTTACGCCTACTGGTAGCCCTAGTCCTTTTACACACGCAATATAATCTCATCACCTCACACTCTTCTATGGTACATTGATTAACATTGGTCACATTTCGGCTGACAACACTGACTAGTCAAATATACCCACAACAAAATGTATCACAACACCCATAATGACTGGTCCCGTCACAAACTGTAACCGGACAACCATATTTTCTCCAGTAACTAGGTAAAGCCAAACTAGGTGCTGTATCTACCAGCTAAACAACTTTGACGTTATAAATGACTACTCCGGTATCTCTATAGATAGAATTGCCGTAGGACTCAATTCTTGTCATAACAGTGGACACATACGGGTTTACTTTCTCTGCCATACTAACCATACTGCGGAGCTGACCTCACTAAAAACCGCCATGCGCATTATCGCGTTTCTTTTTAAAACAATCCCGGACAGGCTCACAATTTTCACTCCTGTCACGGGGATCCTATAATACCCGTAACTGAATGAAACACGACTGTCCAAATATCTCTCCTAACTGTATATCTATTAGATCTCTCTGTAACGGGCGGTTATACCCGCTTGTGGCTCGTCTAGGTATGATCAGAGATACGATCTTATATAAAGTATATATTATTATAGCACGTTTAGTTCACTAGAAAACACAACAAAACACAATACACTTTGGAATCTGTATTAACCTACGCTGACAAATGTACTGCCGCAGTAGTTAATTAATAACAACAATAATAACAACCCAGAACTGATCACTTAATTAGTTAATCTCTAGGTGTCTAGTTTACACAATATGCTAATCACTTCACCGTGACACAACACCCACACGTGTGACAATTGAGAAACGCTGCCAGGAGAACTTAATTAATAAAGGAATTACAACTCTATTCCTAACTGGTTAATTTTTAATTAACCCTTACTACTCGTTCAATAACGTGTAATAATTGAGAAACGCTTCCAGGAGAACTTAATTAATAAAGGAATTACAACTCTATTCCTAACTGGTTAATTTTTAATTAACCCTTACTACTCATTCAGTAACCTTGTAACACAGAATTAATACTGGTACCTATCAAAATAAAGACAATAACCTACAGTTTACCTAGGTCCTCTAGGATGACTGGTTAAGCTTTTTATAATTATTTAGGACAGTGAGCCTACAGATTACTGCGACAGATGACCGGCAGCACCGTCTAAATAATATTGGTATAATACAGTATTAAAATATTTAAAGTCACATCAATCACATCAAGGTTATACAACAGAGCAGAAAATAAAATTATTTACCAGTCCGGACGGACAGCGATCCCCTGGAGCCTTCCTATGTTTCTCCTCGATATCTCTCAAATCCTAGCTATTTATTCAAAACTCTCAGAGACAGCGAATATCGCCTGGGGGTACAAGGCGGTACCTCACGTATCATGTGGATTTTCCACAGCCACCACGCCGGCATATTTTTCTCTGATCGTCGGACTGGCTGTTGCCATTTGCCAAAATCACGGTTGTAAAAGCCGCACTCGCAGAGGTATTACGTAACTACTGGCCACATGGCCTCCACAGCTGGACTAAGTGCATATTGGAATGCACGGTCGCGCGAAGGTATTACGTAACAAATTGCCCATCTGGGCTAAGTGCATTTGGAACTGCACACGGCCTTCTAAAACAATTAATATCGCCACAGGCGAAAAGAAATTAAGAGCATGTACCGTCACACACATCCTTTATATTATACATGTACCAGTACTGTAGCACTGTTTTGGGAAGAGGGAGGAGAGAAAAAAAAACAGTTAAGAAGAAGATCCATTAAACATTTACCGGTGTGTTATTCAGTATATATGGTGTGGTGGTTTCCTGACTACAAGAGTGAGACGTAGCCCAGTGGTAAAGCGGTTGGTTTGGGATCAATCCCCATCTCACATTTCTCACTCCAGCCAGTGCATCACGACTGGTACATCAAAGGTTGTGGTATATGCTATCCTCTTTATGGGATGGTGCATATAAAAGAACCCTTGCTGCTAATCAAACGGAGTAGCCCATGAAGTGGCAAAAGTGGGTTTCCTCCCTCAATATATGTGTGGTCCTTAACCATATGTCCGATGCCATATAACCATAAATGAAATGTGTTGAGTGTGTCATTAAATGAACCATTTCCTTCCTGACCACAGGTTTGTGTGATGTGTCTAGTGTGGTTGTGTAGTAGGCTTGCAACCTTCTCACTTTCAGCGGCAGCCGCGGGATAGTCTGACAAGGTGAAAAGAGGGCAGATGCACGTAAGTCAACTCTTCCAGTACATAACCTCTCCACAGACAAGACTCCCTCTGTGCTCCCTGCTCTCACAGCTTGGCACACCATGGTAACTAGACCCTCGCGGACCTAGGCTAAATTGAGAGAGGTCTCGGAGAGGCTGGAGCCCCACAACTGATCGGTGTATGGATATGCTCCGACACTCGCTAATCCAGTCACAAATACGGATAAATAGACTACCAGACGGAGGGCGTAAGTTAAGAAAGTCTGTCTGTCTAGGACAAGGAAAACTCCAAATCAACCCTGTGCTTCCTGAGTAGGATCTTGATCCAGGAGTTACATTTGAGGTAACCCCTACAGAAAACCTAAAGAGCTGAAGTCTGAGGTACTAGGCCACTGGTGCTCTTCAGAAAACCATGGTACCAAGCAAAATTGCGCGACGGTCATCAAGCTTTTCTAATACACACCCAGCCCAGGTGCGGAGGCCATGTGGCGAGTAGTTACGTAATACCTCCACGAGTGCTGTTTTTACAACCGTGATTTGGCGACGATGGCGACAGCCAGTCTGACGATCAGAGAAAAATATACCGACTCTGGGAGAGGTGGAATATCAGATGATACGTGAGGTACCGCTTTGTACCCCCAGGCGATATTCGCTGTCTCTGAGAGTTTTGAATAAATAGCTGGGGTTTAGAGATATCTGGGAGAACCATAGGAAGGTATCCCGGGGGAACGTTGTCCGTCCGGACTTTGCTAAATATATTATTTCTGCTCTGTTGTATAACCTTGATGTGATTGATGTGACTTTAAATATTTTAATACTGTATTATACCAATATTCTTTAGACAGTGTCTTCGGTCAACTGACGAAGTAAATCGTAGACTTTTTGTTGTAACATTATACGAGTATTTGGTAATATAAAGCTTAGCCAGTCATCCTAGAAGACCTAGGTAAACTGTAGGTTATTGTCTTTATTGTGATAGGTACCAGTATTAATTCTGTGTTACAAGGTTACTGAATGAGTAGTTAAGGTTAATTAAAAATTAACCAGTTAGGAATAGTGTTGTAATTCCTTTATTAATTAAGTTCCCCTGGAAGCGTTTCTCCATTATCACACGTGTGTGTGTCAGCGTTTCTCAATTATCACACGTGTGGTGTTGTGTCACGGTGAAGTGATTAGCATATTGTGTAAACTAGACACCTAGAGATTAACTAATTAAGTGATCAGTTCTGGGTTGTTATTATTGTTGTTATTAATTAACTACTGTGGCAGTACATTTGTCAGCGTAGGTTAATACAGATTCCAAAGTGTATTGTGTTTTTGTTGTGTTTTCTAGTGAACTAAACGTGCTATATAATATATACTTTATATAAGATCGTATCTCTGATCATACCTAGACGAGCCAACGCGGGTATATACTGCCTGTTACAGAGAGATCTAATAGTTATACAGTTCATACAGTTAGGAGAGATATTTGGATAATCATGTTTTATTCAGTTACGGGTATTATAGAATCCCCGTGACAGTTATTGATACTTAACTTTGTATATACATAAACTCTTTTGGTGATATTTGCTCAAAATGGGATCAATTTAAAAACTGGTAGGCAGTAAGTGTACCTCAAAATAGCCAGTTGTGGAAATTAAAATGAATGTTAAAAGTACGACAGGAAATTTATATATTGGAAAATTTATTTCATCATGTTATATAAATTTTTTTTATCTATTAATCAAAACAGCCAATTTAGCTTGAGGGCTGTGTTTTCTTTTAATACACTTAAAAGGCTTCAAAGAAATTATCAGTTACTTAGTGCACTACACTTGGTGTGCAAGGTGAATACCAAATTGAGCTTTTAGCCAGGTGATTTATTGCCAGATTTATATTTTCAAGCAAATGTATGTACTACATTTTTATTACATTTAACTTGTAGTTTTATGTCATAATAATCTTGAACACAGTAAACTTGTAACAATAAATAAGATAGAGAGAGACAGGGGGAGACAGAGAGAGAGAGAGAGAGAGAGAGAGAGAGAGAGAGAGAGAGAGAGAGAGAGAGAGAGAGAGAGAGAGAGAGAGAGAGAGAGAGAGAGAGAGAGAGAGAGAGAGAGAGAGAGACACACACACACACACACACACAGAGAGAGAGAGAGAGAGAGACACACACACACACAGAGAGAGAGAGAGAGAGAGAGAGAGAGAGAGAGAGAGAGAGAGACAGATAGAGACAGACAGAGAGAGACAGATAGAGACAGACAGAGAGAGAGAGAGAGTACTGGGTATCTTTAACATGCCCATGTACCACTAAGGTTTCAGGCATGTCTGTCACTGCCAGGTCTCTGGATAGCCAGGTGTGATACAAAAAAAAATTAATGCACGGGTGATAAAATATCCAAGAACTTTTAAAGTGACTGATCCTAGTTTTTAAACACTACGGCACATTTTTCACTATTAAAACCAGTTTTAATCATTAAAATCAGATATTGCTAAGATTTTTAGGTTATCCATTTTGATGCAGCCAAATGTTTCTGGTTAATCTGGTGTTTCTAATAACACAAAATGTATTTTTAATATTGTTTCAAACATGTATACCTCTCAGAAGTAGCAGTATAATGGAGATGAGCTTTAATTTAGTTTTTAAGGTTATTTCCTCCTTTTAGTGTCATAAACTCTTTCTTCTTCTTTTTTCACTGTTGTAACTTTATCCAAATGTGATACAAGTTTGTTGATAAACCAAACACAGTGTCCATTTTCATGGGATGAAACTAGGGTTTGTGACTTTACGATTAAACATGTTGTATGTTTGACAGAAGAGTAAAGGAATCGTTTTTAAATAAGATATTTCAGTTCATTTTTCTGCCTAAAATATCAGTGGTTCTATACTAAATGTGTTTCTTATTGTCCTAGTGTATGTACTAAATGTAGTTAAAACTATATTTTATTTCCCAGTATATATTTTTCCATATACACTAAATTATTGGAAGGAAGGAAAGAAATGTTTTATTTAATGATGCTCTCAACACATTTTATTTTTCAGTTATATGGCATTGGACATATGGTTAAGTACCACACAGATATTGAGGGTGAAACCCCAGTCGCCACTTCATGGGCTACTCTTTTCGATTAACAGCAGGTGATCTTTTATATGCACCATCCCATAGACTGGAAAAGGATAGTACATACCACAGCCATTGATGTACCGGTCGTAGTGCACTAGCTGGAGCGAGAAATAAAATTATTGGAAGACCAAATGCAGTTTGGGCTACTTACAAACATTAGAATGATGAGAAATACACTAAACATACAGATGCTGATAAACTGATATTCTAAACAAGAAACTATATTTAGTATGTAAATTTAGTCATTAAACTATTTTTATCAGTTGGAAACATCTCTCACAGTGGCAGCAAACTCAGCACAGTCTCTTTAATGAAAGCAACATCCAGGAAGTTGGATATGATTTAATCTTAAATCTCTGCTTAAATCAACGTTCTCAGCATTAATAAATAATGTCCGAGAAATTATGGCAAATTTGCATTTTGTTAACACTAAAAAACAATTAAATATACATAAATCTGACAGAATATAATAATACTTCCCCCATTCTCTACTTTCACATTACCCACTGACAAGATCCAGAATACAAAGTCTGTTTTGTTTAATGACACCACTAGGGTGTGTTGTAGCATAAACAGAATTCTCTATTTGTGTTTTTAATATGTAACATATCAACCTTGTCCAGTTTATCAGCATTTGTCTTGGCAGAACCTCAACAAATACTGATTAACATATTTTCCATAATAAAAAACCCACCTACTGAATTTTTATTTTACTATTTTCTTCTGTAGATTATGTTAGAATATAATTTAGGTAATGGTAAAATATAAAATATTAATAACACGATGATATGATTTTTTTCTTTTTGCTTAAAGGCACACTATCTCTATCACTGATATTATCAGTTTGCATGTGCTATTTTTTCACCACTTTTACATTATTTAGGTCTAGCCTACTTGTCAGTTATAAGTACACATTTAATTAATCAATCCTACAATTAATCTTTGCATAATTAATGCAAGGATATCAAATTGTAATGTGCAGCCAATTTAATACGAAGCCTCTCAATATTTTATATACTCGTAGAGCCAGGACATAGACCACTGGTAAGGCAATCACCTAATGTGTGGTAGGTTTAATATTGATTTCCGAAATGGGTCCATTGGGCTATTTTTCATTATATCTAATGCTCCACAACTGGTGTAACAAAGGCTGTGGTATGTACCATCCTGTCTGTGGGATACTGCATATATAAAAGATTGCCTGCTGCCCTATCAGAAAGAATAGCCCATTGTGTGGTGGAAGCAGGTTTCCTCTCTCATTATCTGTGTTGTTCTTAACCATATAACCTTACATACATGTATACCATGCATATAATAATAAAAAAAATTAAAATAATATTTGGATAGTGGGCCCCAGTGGGGTGTTATTGTGGGGTTTTTTTCCTTCAAATTACTGGTAGGATATACATATATTATATTTGTTTGCACATAATCACCCCCCCCCCCCCCCCTCCTCCCGGCATCTTTATACTGATTCCAGTAATAATATTATACTATATAAATTATAATGTTATATTTTTATAACATCTTTTATGATTTTGTTTTGCCCTTGTTACCAGTTTGCCAGAGTCATTTCACTTTTTTTTTTTAAAGATTTATAAATAAGGAAAGAAAAGGAACAATAACCCAATAACACCCCCTCCACCCAAATATTATTTTAATAGTATTTTGTGTACATTTGATAGATGTTTGGCTGTGTAAAAGCTGCAAATTTCTTTTCTCACTAGTCCAAGTGCCAAAAATACCATACATGTATGTCAAATACTAAGTACTAAAGTACCTATACTACAGGATCTGCGGAGTCTCTTTAAACAGACATTCTTCTTGTTTCCTATTTGTTGATGCAAAAATAAGCTTAGCTACATGAATTTATTGTCTTATTGGGACAGGAAACTTAGCTACATGGAATAAGAAAACATTTGTATTTATGATAACTCAGTTTTTTTGCATGTTTTCTTAGGTACAGAACTAGTACAGTGTCAAAGACTGTCAGCTAGAAGCCATTCTGGGGGGTTTGTTTTTATGGATTGATTTCTGATTTACTGTCTTTGATGTTGGGACATTTATAAATGGACAAGCAGACCCCCCATACAAAATGGAAAAAATTAAGACATTAATTGGCTTTGTGCCAGGGAGTAGAGAAGAAGGAAGAGAGAGAGAAGGGTGAGCAGATGGCAGACCTTTTTGGGGTTTCACTGCGATGATTGTTCCTTAGTAAAAAAAAAAAGTAACATGGTGTCAGATGAGTCAGATGTTGAAGTTACATGAGATACAAGTGAATATCACCGAACTGTACAATTGCCGAACTTGGAAGTTGGTTTTACAACGGGTTTGTTTTACATAATTGGATGATAATATATTTCCAAGCGATCCTTTGATGCCTTTGCATGTCGTGTATTGGCTATCGGTAATAGTCTTTTAGACATTTATCAAATGCCTTTTCGATGAAGCGTTACCAGTACTCTGAACACGTCTACCAGTCCAGTTTTCAATGAAACCAGGGGCGAGGTACTCAGCTATTATCACTTCGGCATCACAGGAGTAATTTCTAATAAATCCTTTCACTCTATTTTGTTATACAACACATTGATGAAATTTTTAAGTTTGCAGTTACCAAAATAATATGGTAACAGGTCGTTTCGCCCTTATTACTAGTTCACCCAAGTCGTTTTGACCAGGGTTGATTCGTACTCTAACCGAGTCGTTTCGCCCCATGTTTCGATTCACACTAATTTTTATTTTGTTAATAAAGTACATTTATTCATTGATTTGTCCTATATCCATTGATTTTTAGATGTCACACATTGCATGTTTATATTTACAGATAATACAAATAATATTATAATTTTGTTTATTTCCAGTATCATTTACTCAAGCCATATACATGAAATACGTACAGGCCTTAGATAATATATAGACAATGTATTCACATTAATAATTAATTTATGAAGTCACACTGCATGCTACTGATGTGCTGTGGTTTCTTATTAAATATACCGGTACTACATTTCCTTTTAGTGGGGGTGCTGAACTGAACTTGCCTGAATGACATGTGACGGGACCATTTTTTTTTTAGTTGGCGGGAATGGCAGCTGAACTGAACTTGCCTGAATGACATGTGACGTCAAGACCATCCTTGCCCGAATGGCCAGACAATTTTTGCCCGAATAGATACGCTTATGAATTGGCCCATATTGTTTCACTACTGCAATCTGTATTCCAAAAACACTTTAAGTGGAACATTTTAAAAACATTAAAGTATAGTTATTAGTGGTGTGAATGTATATTGTCCCAAACTGTGACCCATGACTGGTATATAAAACCCCACGATATTTGCTGTCCTGTGTGGAGAAGTGTATACTTAGTAATAATGCTGCTAATGGAAAACCGTCAATTACCAAATGGTTGACATCCAATAGCTGATTAATTTATCAATGTGCTCTAGTGGTGTCATAAAGCAAAAATAAATTTTAACTTAAAAGGCATTCACAGCATCCAGGTAAGTTTGAAGACTGAATTTTAATAAAAGGCATTCACAGCATCCAGGTAAGTTTGAAGACTGATAATAAAATGTTCATCTCCAACAAAAAAAATCCTGCTCGCCCCCACTTGGGATTTTGGTGTATCCTTTTTTAAAATATCGACAAGGGAAAAAAAACAACAATGACTACGTTTGTAGGTAAAATAGGTCATGTGATCACTAACACCCATGTATATTAATCAACGTCATCTTTACTGTCTAACATTAATATTTGGGGTGGGGCGAACTGGCTTGGAGAGGAAACGTCTGGTACCCAAGCCATTGACGATAATTTGTTTTAAAAAGTCATAATAAAGTTTTATGTAAATTCACAGACATTGTACTCCACAATGATTATCACTTCTGAAAAAAATATTAATACAAAATAATAATTTTACTCCCATTTTGCAGTTGGTCCGAATTAATGTTAGTCACGAAAAACCGTACCACACGTACACACCTTACCTACGTATATTAAGCATACGGTACAACAAACAAGAAATAAAACAAAATTTCGATCTGCACGTCAGTTTCTACGGAAAGAGTTCCTTATTTTCCCCACTATTGGGGTATTGAATTACTGGATTACGAAATATAAACATTATGTTGGTTTTATAGAACAAATTGTTTTAAAAGATATTGTATATAACTATCGCTAACCCTAACCCTAACCTTAAACTATTTCTAACAAATATTTCTTTAAAATCGTTATGGGGAAAATAAGGAACTCATGCCGTTTCTACTTATTTTTATTTCGTTTCATAATTAATGCAAGTTGAATACGCTGTATTTTGATGTTATTTGTTTATTTTTAATTGTGTACAAAAACTACTTGCTAGACTGGTTTCCTTTTTCACGTAGGACCCTATTTTCGTGTGGCAGGTGACTTCACCTTGAAGCCTCATTGTTAAGTTGACCAACTTTGTCATGATTAGACAACATACAATGTTAATGTTCTGTCCTAAAACATTCCTTTCCTTTCCCTACACATGTATATGTTTTATGCCCAAGATCACTACTCACAGGAGTAATTTTTAGAAACGAACATTCAACACCACCCTAATGAATGTAAAATGTGATCTAAAAATGGCCCCCTCCCTCGTTAGACCCGATCCTTTCTGGCAGTCTTTTTTCCAGCCGTCTAAGGTGCCAAGGCCACACATAGCAGGGCATAGGAGATGCAAAATAATAATAAAAAACCTAAATTTAAAAAGTGCCCTTTTTTGTTTAAAAAGGTTCTTTATTTTTCTTTACATTTTAGCGATTTGGGTTTTTTCCAACTTGAGAAAATCATAAACCATAGTTCCCCTTCCTTCCCGATTATTTTTTACTGCCACAACACTCACACATAGCTATTTTATGCTAGATATGCCTATACAATAAAAAAACACAGCTAAAATGACCACAATTAAAGTTTGTTTTGTTTAACAATACCACTGGAGCACATTGATTAATTTTATCATCGGCTATTGGATGTCAAATGTTTAGTAATTTCGACACATAGTCATCAGAGGACATGCACTTTCTGTCAGACAGGAAAGCACATACCACAGCCTTTGTCCAGTTGTGCTGCACTAGCTGGAACAAGAAAAACCACAATCAATTGAATGGATCCACTGAAGTGGTTCGATCCTGCAACACAAGCACCTCGAGCAAGCACTCAATCGACAGCTAATCCCATCCTCCACCCCCAACCACTATTAAGAAGCCACCTGCATATACAGGCCACTTTGAATCAGTCTAATATAGTAAAATAAATGTACCTGTATTATGCAGCCATATGTTTTTAAAAGTATCATTTTAAAATACAGAAGGTAGCTTCTAAACCAATTACAAATTCCTATATCTCACAAATTGTTTTACAATTGTGAAAAAGAAAAGACAAAATTCTTCATCTGAAACTATTTAATCTCATCATGACAGGCAATGGGTTACAAATGGAATATATATATATATATATCACATAGGTATATCAACTATCCAGGTTCCACATTTGAATATTTGTTATTTTCTTGTAAATAAACAAAACAAAACCATACTATAATTATAACTACAACACAATATTCATGTAGTTGATAATGGTATCATACAAGTACAAGTACAAGTACAAAGACCGGTTGTACCCAGAACCCTGGTAAAACTATCAGACTGTTTCAGAAGGTAAGGCAAAAAATATATATACCGACATCCAAAAGAAACTTTACATACATAAAATTTGAATAATTTGATAAATATTGTTGCTAATTGAAAAGAACCTATTTAGAAACCACATTACAAATACTTTGCATGTATCACATTGTGACGTTTAAATGTTGAACTTCATGATACTTTCCTGGCCCATGGTACCATCTGTTGATTTTTAATAATGTTTCAACCTTGTAAAGTTTCTTTTAGATGTCGGTATATATAATTATATAGTTAGTCTCTGGTCAAACCACAGTGCCAAAATTGATGCTGCAATGTTGTTGGGTTTTTGGTTCTGTTCTGGGGGTTCATTTTGAACAGCATGGATTGGACAGAAAAGGTAGTTATGTTGGGGTTTTTTTTATGTCCTCCTCGTCTGCCTTGGTCTCTCTTCATTGGCCTTGGTTCCCTCTCGTTTGCCTTCATACCATAAATGCTTTTCATCACATTTTCCATATATAACCAAGACAACTAAGGGACATACCTTAGTTTTTAAACACTAAGATATATTTTTGACTATTGGAGCCGTTTTTGATAATGAAATCATACTTTACTTAGATTTTATTGTTTAGATTATCAATTTCCGTACATTCAAAGTGTCTTTGGACATCCTGGTGTTTTTAATATCACAAAATGCATTTCTCTTATTTTTAAAAATGCACGTGCGTCTGAGAAGCAACAGTTTTGGAGTCAAGTTTTAGTCCATTTTCAGAGGGTATTTCACCATTTGAAAGTAACAGACTCATGTTTCAATCAATTGCAACTTTATCCAAATGTGTTTCAGGTTTGTAGATTAACTAAACTTAGTGTTAATTTCCACGAGTTGAAAACACATGTAGGGTATGTCCCTTTAATAATGACTTCGACTTTATCCCCAAATGACCTCATTTGGACCCAAAATGTCAGTGTGTCACAATATTATTAGTTGAGAAGACATATCATTATTTTTGGTACAGATAGTGGTGTTGTAGCTACTGTAAGAAATCTAAAACAAATTAAAATGATGTGCAGTCAAAATCAGCATGTGCACACTGACCAGAGACCAGCAATAAATACATTTTGTGCCTGAATCGTTTTATAGACAAAGTAATGAATATGAATTAATGTTATTAACATCTCATAATCTCTACAGGTTTACTTGTAAGTTGTTAATCGCCTTGAAATGTTCCTGCATTCATAATACAAGTAAAATGAGAGATACTGTTGACAAAAATATATAACAGCGTATGTATATATGAACATGTACATGTATCACCAACATATAGTCCTTCTTATTACAAAGCTGGGCAAAAACTGAGATCATAAAAAACCACAACCATTTAAGCTTTATGTATAGAACATACAAAATGTGAAATTTATAACTGACAATTGGTTTTCTGCAATAAACATCACCATTATAGCAGTGGGAAGCATAAGTAGAACAATTTTTTTTTTTTTTTTTACTATCTTCAAATATTTACCTAGGTAAAGTATTGATGCTTAATTTAACTGATATTGTAACAAAATTGTTATTAAAGTGGCAAACCTACGTTACCATTGTACATGTATAACATAGCTTCCCAATGCAAAATACAAACAAGTAATCATGTTTTCACTATCGGTGTATATGGTCAACAATTTCTTTAAATACAATCCTTAGGCCAAAGAAAAATATATATAGTCAATCTCTGGTCAGATACCAAGGCAAATGAGGGAACCAAGGCAGACAAGGACGACCTAAAAAATATAAAAAACATTTTCTGTGCAATCCATGCTTTAAAACATCCCCATATCAGTTCTGGCCCTGTTCCACGAAGCGATCTTAGCACTAAGATCACATTAGTGCATAATGTAGCCATGCACTTAGGTGATCTTAGGGCTAAGATCATTTTGTAGAACGGGGCCAGAACTGATACGGGGATGTTTTAAAGCATGGATTGCACAGAAAATGTGGAGGTTTTTTTTTTCTGTCCTCCTTGTCTGCCTTGGTTCCCTCATTTGCCTTGGTACCCTAAATTCTTTCCTTCACATTTTCTACACAGACAAGGCAACGTTTATGACCTTGGACTTTGCCTCCAAATGTTTTAAAAAAACAAGCCCTGCTACTCATTTGGAACAGAACCTGTTTTTACAGAGATGATGCATTGCAGTATTATTATTTGAGACCTCACAACATTATTTGTGGTAGAGATGGCAGTGTTAAAGCTAACATGGGAAATTTGAAGAACAAAAATGTAGACACACAGGTTCAGAATCGAAGCAAGCTGACAAGAGACTAGCAATATATATTTTATATATATATATAAATATATATATATATATATATATATATATATTTAGCCTTACACCAAACAGTGAAAAAGGCATCCTTCATTTTGAACACTAATGGTGATTTAAATACATATTCATGTGACCTAGATTAACCAAATAAAATAAGGGAAGAAAAATGTCTAAAATCTATACTAATAAAAATATTAATATATGTACATGTGTTGTATTTATCATTTCATCAATTTGTTCAATTATGCCTTACTACTATAATTTGTTCACTTGTATGGGTGAAATACTGCAATTTAATCAGTAGTTTTAATTAGTCAATAAATCATTAAATTTTTTGATACCAAGAAATGTATTTATCAATAAATACCAATCTTAATATAATAAAAATTGGAATGAATTCTTGAAACCAAGAAATGGATTAAATTTACTTATTATCCCAGCGGTCACTCATAACAGAGAAAATATTTCCCATATTTTCTCAGTGAGAAATATTCTGCATTGGTCTAGCGAACAATACTATCGGACGATTTGACGCCTACAAACCAATGACCTTGTCGGTACTAAATATGACGTCATTATGATTTGGTAAGCACATAAAAGAGTTTGCATTTATGACTCTGTTTTTGGTGTTAAATGTATAACAAAATGTCATTTTAATGCAATTCATTACAGACTTTTTACCAGAATAAAGAGATTTTTAAAAATGATTTATGAACTTGATTAAATTGCAAAGTTATAGCAATACCCAGAACAGTACGTAAAGTGGTTTACATCATTTCTATGTATGTGTTGAAAATAAAGGCTTTTAGAGAAAAAATAGCTGAGGTAATAAATAGATTAATGAACTCAGTACCAGTTATTATAAAATTTATGTTCTTTGTGAAACATTTTTTAGTTGTCACTCGCTACAGCTTGTGATAACTCAGGGCATAAATTTAATAATAACTGGTAACACCGTTTATTATCCTTTATTTAATAAATAGTACACCCAAATACATATAGGAAGTTTGTACTGAGATTCAAGCCACCACGGTAAAACTGTAAAATGTCATCAAACCCTTATTATTCCTTGTAAAATGTAACATTTGTCATGTCAAATGTTAATCTCCATTCTCTGATTGACAATACATATATTTTGTATTACATTTACAAAGACATACTAATATATAATATATATCATAAAATGTTGTATTGAAACTAACAAGGATAGAAAAGGAAAGTTTGTTCAAATTACAAATATTTGGTGTCTCAACTATTTTGACACATGGTTTAGCATGAGAGAGGAAATCCATGTTGCTAAACAGATAATTCTTACCCAAAGGGATCTTTTATATGCATTTCTCCATGGACAGGATGATACATACCACAGCCTTTGATGTATTAGGATGGGGGAAAAAAGCCAAGTTTTACGTTGATCAATCCAAGACCAATTACACCTGAGGCTATATCGTATCTCTGAAATGAACAAATTTAAAGTAGGCATCTGGTATGTACTTACAGGGAATAACTGGTTACTGTCTTAAGATTCAACAAATGATTTAAAGAGTATGTTCATTGAAAATCTACTCACAAATACTAGTCGAGTCGGGCTTATGTCACGTGACCTACATGTATATTTGTGGTCAGTGACCGAAAATCTAGAGAGTTATCTAGTCATCATATCTTGCCAATGAATAGAGTGATTGCAGGATAAATCAGACTACTTGCTACATGTAAACCGAGACAAAACAGCTTAACAATTTAGCATTGTATTTTAATGACATGACAGTTATGTAATTCATTTTGAACAGAAAATCTCCTGTTACTTGTACCTCAATTAAAGAATTAAATTAACAGACTACTTACTATACTAAGGCCCTTCTGTAGGAAGACTGCCATTCCAGATACTGGAATGGCAGATACTGATTAGACAAACCTAAGTCTGCACAAGACAGATCTCATAGCATATTTAATTAGTTGTGTTAACACATGATCAATGATCACTGGTCAAACTGTCCAAGATATCAGGGACTTCTGTCCAACAGTACAGCAACATGTAGTTCAATGGTAGAGCGCTTGCTTGAGGTGCAATACAGTGGCAGATCCAGAAAATCCATTTAGGGAGGACCCCATTGACATGTGACCGAAGGCCACAAACATTCCTGAAGGGGTTCCATGGATTCTCCAATGTATTTTTTTTTTTTTTTAAATAACTCTGTCACAATATTTATGTGGGCCTGGGCCACTGCCCCACCCCTTAGATCTGCTACTGTGATAGGCTGTAGTACTGATCACACCACCTCTTGGATCTGCTACTGTGATTGGCTGTAGTACTGATCACACCACCCCTTGGATCTGCTACCGTGATAGGCTGTAGTACTGATCACACCACCCCTTGGATCTGCTACTGTGATAGGCTGTAGTACTGATCACACCACCCCTTGGATCTGCTACTGTGATAGGCTGTAGTACTGATCACACCACCCCTTGGATCTGCTACTGTGATAGGCTGTAGTACTGATCACACCACCCCTTGGATCTGCTACTGTGATAGGCTGTAGTACTGATCACACTTGCTGGAACCATTGGTGTTTGTTTTGGTCTATGACCAGGGACCACTCTGCCCCACCCCTTGGATCTGCTACTGTGATAGGCTGTAATACTGATCACACTTGCTGGAACCATTGGTGTTTGTTTTGGTCTATGACCAGGGACCACTCTGCCCTAGCCATATTAGCCTATTGCTACTTTTTATATGTAGTGGTTACAACATTTAGTCTTTGGCCAAAAAACATTTTCTATAAATTAATAATAAAAATTCTTTTTTTTAAAGGAAATACTCTATTTGAAAGTGGGCTAAACCAAAATTTGTTGTTCCATCAAATGCTGTGGTATATGTTTTTCTGTCTTGGAAAGTGCATATAAGATTCCTTGCTGTTAATTAAACAGAGCATGCAGAAACAAATGACAACTTTTCCACCAACAACTAATTAAAACACATATTTACAAAGTTTATATACATAAATGTGTAACAGAAATAAAAGTAAATTATTAACATCATGTCATTAAAATACGAATTAGAACACATCAAAATATAACGAGGAAGCACACGAAAATAATGACTGTTCACAAAGGCACTAGTAGTTGGTCAGATTTAGAAAAACAAGTGGATTCAATTGTCATATTGAACCAACTATTGCAGTTCCAAGGTTGTAAAAACTAAAAATAGTTTTTGTTATTACAATGAAAACTCTTCTAAACCTCTCACACGACCAAGTAAAAAAACAGAGAAGGTTTTAAGGGTATCCAGTTTTGAGAGGTTAAGTTCTGCATCAGTATTTATAAAAGGGTTGTGGAAAACATGTTTTGGAGGGAATTCTGGTTTACAGAAAGTATCGTTTTAAGGAGTTTCACTGTATTTAAGGAGTATCACTGGGTTTTTTTAAAAAGCACCATGTATCAATACTTCTCATATTTATAAAATTTATTTCATTTAAGCATACTATTTAATTTTTTGGACTTTAGAAAAACACCCAAATGTGTTATAATGACAGTTTCAGTTGTCCCACATGTCAATTTTTTTTTTTTCAATAAGTAAAAAAATATTAATACTATGATATTGGCAAAATAAAAAAAAAAACAAAAAAAAAAAGCCACCCAAAATGAAAATAAAATAAAAATGAGGTTAACTAAAAAAACCAAAACAATTTGAGCAACATGGAAATTACCCTGGACCAAAAATATGATAAACTTTGAAAGTTTTGAAACAGATGTTACGCTGAGCTTTCCACCAAAGAACAAGTTCAGAAACAGTTTTCGAATAGCACTAAAATCCAGAATTCCGGTAAAATCTGGAAGATTTTTAAATTTCAGCAATATGACTGATCTTGGAAAAAATTAAATTGAGTTCAGTATACTGGCACGAGGATGCCCATGAAAAACAAATGAAATCAAAGGATGATTTACAAACCAGGGCCCATATTTTCAAAGCAATCTTAGCACTCGTAAAAACCATTGTTGGCTGTCACGTCACAATAGCACACACCATATGACAACACTGTCAACAATGGTTTTACAATTTCACAGTGCTAAGATTACTTTTAAAATATGACCCTTGGTAGCCACTGTGTTTATGCCCCACCTGAAGGCAATGGGAGATTTTAGACTGAAGTACCATCTCCAACCCAGAGAGACAGAAAGAGAGTACACTAAATGTAGTCACTGTGTTTATGCCCCACCTGAAGGCAATAGGAGATTTTAGACTGAAGTACCATCTCCAACCCAGAGAGACAGAAAGAGAGTACACTAAATCTAGTCACTGTGTTTATGCCCCACCTGAAGGCAATAGGAGATTTTAGACTGAAGTACCATCTCCAACCCAGAGAGACAGAAAGAGAGTACACTAAATGTAGTCACTGTGTTTATGCCCCACCTGAAGGCAATGGGAGATTTTAGACTGAAGTACCATCTCCAACCCAGAGAGACAGAAAGAGAGTACACTAAATGTAGTCACTGTGTTTATGCCCCACCTGAAGGCAATGGGAGATTTTAGACTGAAGTACCATCTCCAACCCAGAGAGACAGAAAGAGAGTACACTAAATGTAGTCACTGTGTTTATGCCCCACCTGAAGGCAATAGGAGATTTTAGACTGAAGTACCATCTCCAACCCAGAGAGACAGAAAGAGAGTACACTAAATCTAGTCACTGTGTTTATGCCCCACCTGAAGGCAATAGGAGATTTTAGACTGAAGTACCATCTCCAACCCAGAGAGACAGAAAGAGAGTACACTAAATGTAGTCACTGTGTTTATGCCCCACCTGAAGGCAATGGGAGATTTTAGACTGAAGTACCATCTCCAACCCAGAGAGACAGAAAGAGAGTACACTAAATGTAGTCACTGTGTTTATGCCCCACCTGAAGGCAATGGGAGATTTTAGACTGAAGTACCATCTCCAACCCAGAGACACAGAAAGAGAGTACACTAAATGTAGTCACTGTGTTTATGCCCCACCTGAAGGCAATGGGAGATTTTAGACTGAAGTACCATCTCCAACCCAGAGAGACAGAAAGAGAGTACACTAAATGTAGTCACTGTGTTTATGCCCCACCTGAAGGCAATGGGAGATTTTAGACTGAAGTACCATCTCCAACCCAGAGACACAGAAAGAGAGTACACTAAATGTAGTCACTGTGTTTATGCCCCACCTGAAGGCAATAGGAGATTTTAGACTGAAGTACCATCTCCAACCCAGAGACACAGAAAGAGAGTACACTAAATGTAGTCACTGTGTTTATGCCCCACCTGAAGGCAATAGGAGATTTTAGACTGAAGTACCATCTCCAACCCAGAGAGACAGAAAGAGAGTACACTAAATGTAGTCACTGTGTTTATGCCCCACTTGAAGGCAATAGGAGATTTTAGACTGAAGTACCATCTCCAACCCAGAGACACAGAAAGAGAGTACACTAAATGTAGTCACTGTGTATGCCCCACCTGAAGGCAATAGGAGATTTTAGACTGAAGTACCATCTCCAACCCAGAGACACAGAAAGAGAGTACACTAAATGTAGTCACTGTGTTTATGCCCCACCTGAAGGCAATAGGAGATTTTAGACTGAAGTACCATCTCCAACCCAGAGACACAGAAAGAGAGTGCACTAAATATAGGAACTGTAATGAAAATGAAGTTTTGAGTGAGAAATCTTTAAGTACACAAACTTTACAGGTTCGGTCATGGGTGTTTTACAGATGTGTGCTACTTACACCATGGGGTACAATTACCCAGTATATATTTCAGATTTTAGGTACCCAGGGCTCCTCAACTGCTATCATTCAAAGTGAAGCATGGTCCTTTTAAGAAGTCCCATACCTAATGCCAATTTTAACATTCACTTCATTGTTAATGTACAAGTTTTTGATGTGTTAAAAAAACAAAACAAAAACCATTCGACTCAGTTTTACATGTTGGTTGTGTTTTTGGTCCTTTTTTTTTTTAAAGCATGACTAACAAGCACCAACAAAAATGAGATAAATGTTGAAACTTATGAAAATGAAGCTTCAAGACTGCAAAATGACTTATTGTAATATGATTGCAGTATGGAAAAAAAAATGGTTGTAATGTACAACTATGAAAAATGAATTACTGTAATGTATGACTATGGAAAATGGATGATTGATTGTAATGTATGACTAGCACAACAGCAATCAAAAACAAGGACGACCATGAAGAATTAATAACCAGCACATGTATGACATTGAAAGCTTAAATGAAAACAAATAAAGTATATTACAAACAAATCCCAATGTACAAGAGACAATTCATGTATTGTGCATTACGACTAGTAAGAACACAGAAGATAGAGAGCCAACTTGATGTTTTTTAAAAAGAGTTCTTCCAGAGCGGACAACCAGAACTGGTTATGTCCACCGTTTGCAAAAATGTTAGTAGTGTACTATTGTTCCATCTTGTGGTTCTTTTTTCAATGTCGTTTTTATTTTTATTTATTTATTTTTGGTGGGAGGTTTATATATAACAGGAGTGATGCAAAAACGTCATAGATTGTTTTGTTTAATGACACCACTGGAGCACATTGATTTAATAATCATCAGCTATTCATATTCGATATTCTGATATGTAGTCTTAAAGGAAATCTACTACATTTTTTCCATTAGCAGCATGGGATTTTTTTATAGGCAGGATAGTACATACCAGTTGTGGAGCACTGGTTGAGATGGGAAAAACCCAATCAGTCTGCCAAGCAAGTGCTCTATGGACTGAGCTAGACCCGCTCTCTGTGGGTGAATGATGAAAAACTAAATAATTTAAATAAATAAAACAGTTTCCTTTTTGGATTTTTCAGTTTTTAAAACGTTAAAACTTGTATATGTTTTATAAAAGGTTTAAAGTTTGTTAGTTTTGTTCAATGACACCACTAGAGCACATTGATTTATTAATCATCATCGGCTATTGGATGTCAAACATTTGGTAATCTTGACACATTTTTCCATTAGCAGCAAGAGATCTTTTATATGCACTCTCCCACAGACAGGACAGCACATACCATGGCCTTTGAATACCAGTTGTGGTGTACTGGCTGGAATGAGAAATAGCCCGATGGGTTTTCATGAAAGGTTAAGTATGGACATATCCAGATCTGGTTGTTAGCCGTAACATGTAGCTGTGTATTTTGATAAGAGATACTAGTCACAAAGTACACTGAATAATAATGACAGATGTGCGTAACATGTTTTTATATCAAATCGCACCTGAATAGATGGAAACGTAAAAACAAGTAAAAATGTTTCAACAAGGCATAACCAAAACAATGTAAAGTACATAGAACTTTGATGTACTCATGAATAACCAAGTGCATTATGACATAACAACATACAGCTCAAAACAACTTAGTACCTATATTTTTTTATTACATCTTGCATGGCTAAATATTCTGTTTAATGTCAGAATAAGGTTTTGGTTTTTTTTTTAAAATACTTATTATGTTATTGTAACCATGTGGGTTTTATTGTTTTAATGATTGTATTATGCACAACGCACATGCACCTAAACCTTTGGCCATGAACTGTAGGGACATGCATTTACCTGTCTTTACATGTGACCTCTGACCAGGGACAGTGACGATCAACCGATAGACTGGGCAGCTGTGTTTGACCCAGTTGGTGGCTATTCATTGTCCATTCCTTTACCTGTCACGAGCTGCACAGGCCACGCACCACTCTCGATCTACTTTAATCGTACACTGGGATAATTGGTGAATTATATTTCTACTTTTCTAATTCACTTTACTATTTTACTAACATATAAAGTATACTTTATAAATTACAAATAAGGTTTAAATAAATAACTACTTCAATCAATATTTAGGGTGTACACTACCAAATCAAATCCCATAGACAACAATAGTAACATATACGGCTAAAACTCCTACCTGCAACCGACATAAACGCCACGGATATAAATACTACCACCCCTTACACTTAAAGTGAATCAGAAAAAAATGGGGGTCAAGCTGCTCGTTTCTGAGAAAACGAGTAGCGTCTATGACTACCCTAGTTTCACACAAAATTTGAGTACTTTTTTTTACAGGTACCCCATACCTGTTTCAAGCACAAGGCTACTTGACACATTGGTACTAGATGAAATAAAATTGCACATTTATTTTACCCAGATGAAACTATTATTTTTTACAACCAACACACTCACATTTATAACCAATCACAGGACTTGTGGTGTTCACTTCTCTATCAAAAGTTCGGTGCACCTCGAACTTTGACCCAGCCGGAAGTTATTTGGTATTGTACTACCTATACTGATAACATACATTTTTCAAAAAGTGTCCAGCTATGTGTCTTTATGACAACCAGGATCTGGTGTATTCTGACAACCTCACTGAAACTGTTGTTTCTACAGTGCAACCTAATATAATGTACCCCTCAAAAAGCATATATATTGCATATAGTTTTGTACAAATGCAATATGTCATATTAAACAACAAAATGTTTTAAAATAAAACTCCTGAAGATATTTACTTTCAGTTGGGTGTGTGTACTCAGGTATATATGTAGAGACAACAAAGATAGTCAGAGTACCTCTACCCCTTTAAAGAATTCCATTAAAACACATGCACTTGATTGACCCCTAGATTATGAAGACCTTAACAGGCACATCAAAGAAATATCAGTATTAAAAAAATACACTGTCTGAGGAAGGAAACACAAACATGACTGTACCTGTATGAAGTAATGACTTAATGTCCTGCACATCACTGTTGGAAGAAAATCCTGTATGCTGGGTGTGGGTGTCTTCAAGTTACCAGGTGTGGGAATTTCAAATCCATCGGCCATGCTGATTTTCATAATGAACCATCAAAACCAATGGCAGCCACCAATATTCCTGACTATATTTTATTTATAGCCTACTGTAGTTGGAGGTTTTAATAGTTGTGATATCTGGAATAATCATGCAGCTTTAACACATTTATTTTTGATTAATTACCGAAAAAAACTATTTTTAAATGACAAAATTACCCGAACATCTATTTTCTTGCATTATTTTCTAATCCGGATGAATACAATATGTACATTAGATGTATTCCTACAATCTGTAATCCAGCATTTTATTTAGTTAGTAACATTAGGTAATACAGCTTTAACAATAAAATAAATTATCAACTTAATCCAAGGCAGATAATCAAATCTGAAAAAATTGGTTCTGAATCTAGCATAAACTCAAAATGCTCTTCATGAGAGCTAACTAAGTGATTATTAAGAAACAAAAATGATCTGGAGATCTAAGTATATGTTTAACAACCTTATTGTTATGTACAAATAAGAACAGAAGGCACAATAGTGACAACAAATTTAATTATGTTTTTGGTAAAGTTTTTCTTCAAATTTATTTTAAATTTTGCATAAAGCTACAAATTTGTCTAAAATATAACTTAGCACCCTATAAATATGTCAAAATGACAATAAAAATCAACTTCTTTACAAATTTGAGTTTTCAGAATTTCATACATAAAAAATTAACAATGTTAATAGAAACTAAAGACATTAACCCACTATTGGCACATGCTATTTTTAATATAAAAATAAATTGCTATTAAAATCTTAGTTCAGGTTGCCTATATATAATACCATATTTAAGAGCAGTTGTATATGGCAAGTCAAATACCATGTAAAAAGAAATTATTGAAATCTTTACAGTATGAATTATAGGCCAAAACCAACTTTTCTTCAGTGCTAACTTTGATTCAAACTCCATTCAGAGCCATGTACAGAGATTATTGTCAAGGTCAAGGTCATTGTGAACTTGCATGATCGAGTGATGGCTAATTAATCAACCAGTATAGTTTAATTAAATAAAATGACAAAATCATAATATTTTTTATTATGCACTGAATATGTGCTATAGGGTGTACACTACCAAATCAAATCCCATAGACGACAATAGTAACATATACGGCTAAAACTCCTACCTGCAACGTATCAACCGACATAAACGCCACGGATATAAATACTACTACCCCTTACACTTAAAGTGAATCAGAAAAAAATGGGGGTCAAGCTGCTTGTTTCTGAGATAACGGGTAGCGTCTATGACTACCCTAGTTTCGCACAAAATTTGAGTACTTTTTTGTACAGGTACCCCATACATGTTTCAAGCACAAGGCTACTTGACACATTGGTACTAGATGAAATAAAATTGCATATTTATTTTACCCAGATGAAACTATTATTTTTTACAACCAACACACTCACATTTATAACCAATCACAGGACTTGTGGTGTTCACTTCTCTATCAAAAGTTTGGTGCACCTCGAACTTTGACCCAGCCAGAAGTTATTTGGTATTGTACTACCTATACTTTGATAAAGGAATAAACTGAATTAATGTAAGTATTAGAATTTGGGCGTGGAAGTTAGGCTGTAACAATAATGGATATTCCTATAGCCAAGCTATTATTAAATGAGTTATTGTTTTAGAAATGTTTGTGAATAGTGTGTGTGTGTGTATAATAAATTACAATGGTATTAGTTTTATTCTACTTGTTTCTTGTAGACGTTTCGGCGGTTTTGGTGTTACCGCCCTAAAGCCCACAGCTAAAGGTACTGGTATTTCAGTGTCTAGGTAACCGTATTACCTGAGGATAATGTTTTGTGCATCTTACTTTTATTTTATTATACTATATATCGCCATATGTGTACTTGTTATTAGTTGTAAATAATGATTTAAGATTAACAGTGATTGATTAATGTTCAGTCGTTTAACGTACGGTAATTCTTTACTGTATATTATGCCTATATTTGAAGCGATGTTAAATATTGCTCAGTGTATGGTTCTTTCTTTTGTTTAAGTGATATGCTATGATCTGTAGATAGTAACTAGACTGCAGAGTGTATTTATATATATTTTAATGTGTTTTTATATGGTCTTTTATGACTGTTTATGTATAGTTGCGATTGTATTTTAATAATGCCATTTTTGCTTATAGGGTTTATTCGACTATATAACCATATTCTCTGGAATAAAGAACCCTATCTATACCAATCTTCACCGAGTCAGTTGTCTTTTCGGGGAAGTAACATTATTATGAGGTAATAATTATTTTTACATATAATTATCACCAATATGATTCAAAATAACTATGCTTGTATTGAAGTGGTATGTCTGAATTTAGCGGTTATTCATGTCACATATCATCGGATCTGAATAAATGTCACTTTCTTGTACTTTCATGAAAGTGGCGACAGTGGCTTTCCTCCCTCAATATCTGTGTGGTCCTTAAACATACGTCTGATGCCATGTAACCATACATATAATGTGTTGAGTGCATCGTTAAATAAAACATTTCTTTCCTTGTACTTTCATGGGGCCATATTGTTTAAAACTTGTTTATTGGGTCATTAGGACATTATAGTCACTGCCATTTTGGATCAGGCCTGTGTCCATTATATTTATCAGGACATAATTATGATGTGCAATGGAAGTCTGTCCAAGGTTCCATAATTATTAAATAAGAGGATGGACACTCTTCTATCCTTCCATTGTTTAATAACAACCAAAGTTTATGACAATGTTTTTCTCTCTGTTAAGGAGATTACATACTTCTCAGTGAACTGTAGATTCATATTTAGTATTACTTCATAATGACATAATAATTTATAAAAATTAAATTTTGACATTATAACTAAAATATTTAACTGTGCAAGTCGTAATAAAATAATATTGGTGTTCCTTGGATTCTTTTGACATCCCATTCAAATAAACAATGAAAACCCACAGAAAATACAATTTGTAAACAACCTGACACCTTATCAAAAACAACATGCTTTAAACAAAATAACAACATAATATATTGTACATATAAATGCTTGGCATTTCAATGTCTGAATTCACATCATTTTGATTAAGACCTTTAGAGCTGAAGTTCTTAATTGGCCTCATTGGTGCCCCCAATGCCAAATAAACTAAGTAAAAATGTGTTAAGTAAAAATGTGTTGAGTGTGTCACTAATAGAACCTTTTTTCTTTTTTTTTAGTGGTTCAATAGTGTTTCCATTAGACTTAAAGCCAGTCGGCACTGTATTAATGGTGAGTTAAACACAGATATTCAATATCGGACCTGTTTATTAACCATATTTCATATCATCATTACACCATTGACAAGTTGCATTATTTAAATGACATGGGTCAGGGTCAAGTATATTCCAACTACTGGTCAACTACTTCTGTTGACTAGTGATTTTAAAAATAATTTTCAGCCCTGGAGTGCACCACTCATAAAAAAAAAAATATACGAGGCCACTACACAAATATCTCTCTATGTGCAGGGCTCGAACTTAAGAATTTGTTTCCCACAGAAACTTTTAAAAGAACTGCCATGGGTGAAACAACAATTTTGAGCCTGCCAATGGAAATGTTTTTTTAAGTGACATTTGCAGAAAATAAACATGACTGAAAGGTTATTTTCCTGTGTGTAGACATATTTCAAATGTTAAATATTGGCAGATAATATATACCAGGTGTATACATTTTGCAATTATTGAGGAGCTTTACCAACCGCACAATTTATATCTCAATTACGGTAATTGCCGTTAAGTTTGAGCCCTGTATGTGTCTTATTTCCTGAGTTGAATGTCCAGAACAACATGTTTGAAACTTAACTGGATATAAGCATGGTTAAAAAACATATACATAACACAGACATGGTTATACAGTTACACAAAGAAACAAAATGGAAGAACATTTTGAGCAACTGACAAACACTTTCAATACACTATTGTTCCATTACAAATAATGCCTCAAAAGAAATATAATTTTTTTGTGTAAATTTATTAATGCATAATAGTCACAAATTGCATAAAATGGTTTTGCTATGCTACACAATGTGTTTAAACTAAATTAACAACTGTTATACATTGATAAATTCACATAAAAAATAAAGTCTTATTATTATCATAAATAAGATTATATCGTTTGAAATACACATAAATAAGTTTCTATTTTCAATGTCATGATCTATTTTCTGCAATGATGTAATTTTCTCGGGATAACATTCAGCTATTTAGTGAAGTCACCCAGTCAGAATCAGGTGAATTGTGTAACAGCAGACATTTTTTAATTATGTACCACATGTACAGGAGTAACACTACTCCAAAATCATCGCTTTTATTCAACATTTACAATGTTATTCGCCAAATGTAAATTGAGGCTGAAATTGGGCCATAATTTAAGAACAAACTTCATTTGGCCACAAAGCCAAACAAAATTCAGCAACAGTATTGCTTTTCCACCTTAAACCCCACTAATATTAACATTTCAGCAACAATCTTTTAATGATTTTTTTGTTTAATTATTAATTAACCAACAATAAAAAAATTACTTTCTTAATGGAACATAAAAAGAGAGATGCATTTATAACACAATGTAAAAATGTATAATCTTAAATTTATAAATAGTGTATAATTTAAAAATGCTCACAGCCTTTTTTTTGTTTAAATGCACAATTTTCAAGCTCATGTTTGTTAGTGTGTGTGTGTACTTTTAATCAGTTTACTGGCAGTGCTATTAATGTAACTTGTGGGATTTTTTTTTTTACTGTAACTAAGGACAAGTGGTCATTTCCAACAACAGGTGTCACTGTTGTACGAAACTGGGCGGCAGTAAACATTGTGAGAGGTCGACAAGGTCACAAGATTGATGGGCCTCTGTTCCTAGGAACTCTCTTCTCCCGAAACCATAAACAATTTCTGGCCTAGTTTTGTCAGGCTGGCTGCAAAATAAAATCAAACATATGTTTATTCTGACACAAAACAGTTCATAAATATTTATTCTGACACCAAAACAACTTTTAAACATAAATATGGTAAATGTTAAATCCCCAAGTTGTCACTTCTGAAGTCACTCAGGTTTTATGTGTTTTAGTTGATGGGCAATTTTGTTCTTTATTAATATAAACAGACAATTAAGTTAGGCTCTATATAGTTCTTTTTAAGTGGCATTTTAAAAAATGTTTTCTAATAAATGACAATAAAAGAAACGTTTATATAATTATTGCCAAGTGACATTTTCCCACTGTCCTACCTAGTGCACCACAACTGGTATATCAAAGGTCGTGGTATGTGCTATCCTGTCTGTGGCATGGTGCATATACAAGATCCTTTGCTACTAATAGAAAATGTAGCAGGTTTTCTCTATAAGACTATACATGTCAGATTTACCAAATGTTTGACATCCAATAGCCGATGATTAATAAATCAATGTGCTTCAGTCGTGTCGTTAAACAAAATAAACAAACAAAATTTTCAACAAAAAATATTTTTGTAAGAAAAGAAAAGAAAAATATAATGATCTATATGTGCAGAATTGAATCACACTATTAACAAATCGTATTATAATTTTTGATATATTAACTAAAAAAAATATATTTTGCAGGTAGAAAGATAAAGTATGATGGAAATAGTAATAAATTGTGCATTTAAAAAAATATTATTTTACAGGCAGAGAGATAAAATATTATGGAAATAATAATACACTGTGTATTCATTAGCTTAAGATTTATATGCTCTAGTGGTGTTGTTAAACAAAACAAACCAGTAGCTTAACCTAAATAAAGAGTAACCAAATATTTCTACATGAAAATAACTTTAGTGTCAGCATGTTTGCATGGTTTATATTTCATTTTTAACTTGAAAGCACTTTCTATACAAGGTGTCAGAAGATGTCAGCAAGCAGAGGGGTGGGTAGGGGGTGGGGGTGGGTGGGCTGGCTATTAATTTTCCTTTCAAAAGACCACCTCAGCTTCAGAGTTGGGAAAACCAATATCTCGGCAAAATCTGATTCTCAATGAGAAATGCAAGTACAGAGAAACCATCTAAACCAGACACCCAATGGACCAGCTAAAAAGTCCAGTTTTTTAAAGAGGTACCTGGTTTAGAGAGATTCTGGTATGTCCTAATATTTAATAAGAGACCGTGAAACATGTCCGGTTTTGAGGGAATTCTGGTTTACAGTTATGGGAGGTTTCACTGTACATGTACGAGATTCTTGCAGCATGTGGACACACACTGACACACACACACACACACACCACACATACACACATCACATACACCACACACATACACACCACACCACACCACACACAACACATACACCACACACACACATCACACCACAAACACACACACACACAACACACACACAGTGAGATGGAAATTGCAAACAAAACAACAATGTAACACATAGAGAGGGTATCACTGGGTACAGCTCACCATACACACACACACACACAGTGAGATGGAAATTGCAAACAAAACAACAATGTAACACATAGAGAGGGTATCACTGGGTACAGCTCACCATACACACACACACACACAGTGAGATGGAAATTGCAAACAAAACAACAATGTAACACATAGAGAGGGTATCACTGGGTACAGCTCACCATACACACACACACAGTGAGATGGAAATTGCAAACAAAACAACAATGTAACACATAGAGAGGGTATCACTGGGTACAGCTCACTATAGAATACACACTGACACACACACACACACACACAGTGAGATGGAAATTGCAAACAAAACAACAATGTAACACATAGAGAGGGTATCACTGGGTACAGCTCACTATAGAATACACACTGACACACACACACACACACACACAGTGAGATGGAAATTGCAAACAAAACAACAATGTAACACATAGAGAGGGTATCACTGGGTACAGCTCACCATAGAATACACACTGACACACACACACACACACAGTGAGATGGAAATTGCAAACAAAACAACAATGTAACACATAGAGAGGGTATCACTGGGTACAGCTCACTATAGAATACACACTGACACACACACACACACACACAGTGAGATGGAAATTGCAAACAAAACAACAATGTAACACATAGAGAGGGTATCACTGGGTACAGCTCACCATACACACACACACAGTGAGATGGAAATTGCAAACAAAACAACAATGTAACACATAGAGAGGGTATCACTGGGTACAGCTCACTATAGAATACACACTGACACACACACACACACACACACAGTGAGATGGAAATTGCAAACAAAACAACAATGTAACACATAGAGAGGGTATCACTGGGTACAGCTCACCATAGAATACACACTGACACACACACACACACACACACACAGTGAGATGGAAATTGCAAACAAAACAACAATGTAACACATAGAGAGGGTATCACTGGGTACAGCTCACTATAGAATACACACTGACACACACACACACACACACAGTGAGATGGAAATTGCAAACAAAACAACAATGTAACACATAGAGAGGGTATCACTGGGTACAGCTCACCATACACACACACACAGTGAGATGGAAATTGCAAACAAAACAACAATGTAACACATAGAGAGGGTATCACTGGGTACAGCTCACTATAGAATACACACTGACACACACACACACACACACACAGTGAGATGGAAATTGCAAACAAAACAACAATGTAACACATAGAGAGGGTATCACTGGGTACAGCTCACCATACACACACACACAGTGAGATGGAAATTGCAAACAAAACAACAATGTAACACATAGAGAGGGTATCACTGGGTACAGCTCACCATACACACACACAGTGAGATGGAAATTGCAAACAAAACAACAATGTAACACATAGAGAGGGTATCACTGGGTACAGCTCACCATACACACACACACAGTGAGATGGAAATTGCAAACAAAACAACAATGTAACACATAGAGAGGGTATCACTGGGTACAGCTCACTATAGAATACACACTGACACACACACACACACACACACACAGTGAGATGGAAATTGCAAACAAAACAACAATGTAACACATAGAGAGGGTATCACTGGGTACAGCTCACTATAGAATACAGGAATGCAGGGCTTCTAGAATTTGTATAAAATCCACTAGCCATGGGATCAGTAATTTTTAAAACGTACTAGCTCAAATTAAAAATTCACTAGCCCTACTTTACTTTAAGTTAATACAATTTTACTAATAGTAATAATGTCACTTAGAGAGGGAGCTAGAGCTTAAAAACACTAAAACTGGGGATAGGGGTGGGGGGCAGGATATTCATATTTACAAACAAAGCTGAAATGCAGCATTTGACAACTTTTTTTTCACTAGCCATCGGGCATGGGGATAGTAGTTATGTACTAGCCCAACATTGAATATCACTAGCCATGGGAATGGGGCTACCATCTGAGGCGGATCCAGCTTTTCTGATTGGGGGGGGGGGGGGGGGGTCCAAGACAAAAAGGGCACCATAACATTATGAAAAGGCACTATTGAAAAATTACACACGGTTCACATGGATTTTCTTTGGTATAATTATATTTAAAAAATAAAAATAATAATTTTTAAAAACTAAATAAATTTGTAAAAAACCTAAAAATTCTAAATAAGAGAGGCACTTCTCAAATTTGAGGGGGGAGGGGGGTCCGGACACCTTGGACCCCCCACCCCTCTAGATCCACCCCAGACCATAATCTAAAAGCCCTGGGAACGAGAATGGTAAAGCAACAGTGTGTTGCATAATATTTACTGAATGATAACGAGTTTGCACATGTTCTGGATGGTATTTTGAGAAGAAAAAAAGAGGATGACACTTTAGTCTCAGTTAACATTACACTCTCTGTATCATTCTGTAATATATTCTATGACCCTACTTTATCTAAACAAAAACATTATCCTGATCAAAACTGTATCTCTGCACAAGAAAGTCAAAGGGACCTCAACAAGGTTGTGATTTGTTTCCACAAGTGGCTGTCAAGTGCCACTTCCCAGAACATTATATACTTAAACCATCTGTAGAAAGACTGCCACTCCACAAGACAGGTTTGAAAATTCTGTACCTGCACCAGAGCTCAATGTGTGTGCACTTATAAAATCGTAAAAACCATTGTTGGCTGTGACGTCACAATAGCACACACCATATGACGACACTGCCAACAATGGTGTTACAATTTCACAGTGCTAAGATTGCTTCGAAAATATGAGCCTTAATACTTACTGTGTTTATGCCCCACCTAAAGGCAGTGGGAGATTTTAGATTGAAGTACCATCTCCAACCCAGAGAGAGAGAGAGAGAGAGAGAGAGAGAGAGAGAGAGAGAGAGAGAGAGAGAGAGAGAGAGAGAGAGAGAGAGAGAGAGAGAGAGAGAGAGAGAGAGAGAGAAGAGAGAGAGTGTGTGTGTATTCTGTAAGTCCACTACATCTAGGGCATATTACATAATTACTTAATATTTATCTTCTACCCAGTATATTGGAACTTTTTAAACAATAAGGCTGCCAGCTTTTTATTTTACCCTGGTGTCACATTTATTGGTATGATAGACTGAAGTTTAATGGCTATTACACCAACTATGAAACTCATCCATAAAAGGATTCGAAAGGGAAACTAGCCAACTTTAAAATTAAATTCATGGACCTGCGGAGTATGTAGTTTAAAGAAGTGCTTGCTGAACACTCATACCCAATATAAAAGCCATCTTTCAAAAGAATCTTGAGTTAAAAGCAAATAAATGAGCTTTTTAGCCTAGTTCCAAATTGCCTTGACCTTGTCCTTGTCCTTGGGGGGGGGCGGGTGTCACATTTTTAGAACTCTGAGTGTGCAGTTGAAATCTGACTTAACACTCAAACCAAATAGCAAATAAAGTTCTAAACACTAGATCAACGGTATCCTAATTTAAAAGTGAAAATTACTTAACAACATGTCTTGTAAAGACTTTAGGTTTGTTTTTCCGTAGATCAATGGTATCCTAATTTAAAAGTAAATTTACTTACCAACACATTTTGTAAAGACTTGAGGTTTGTTTTTCCACTTGACACCCAATACATAGACCGGTATTCCCGAACACACTATCAAAATGCCCATCCCAGTGTCTTTGGGGGCAGCATAGACTGGTACTATGAGCAGGAAGACAACTGCGGCTAGGAACATTATAGGAATAATCAGTGGAAACTAGAAAAGAAAAACAAAACTGTTGTGAATTTGAACGACTCATCGGGAGGTGTAGGGTCACTACACAACAAACTTCTCTCTCATTAACCACTAAACCTGTTCCTCGTAGACATAGGCAGGGCAGAGCAGGGGGCCACTAGCCACCCCCCCCCCCACCCCCAATAATCATGAATAAAAAATATTATTGGTAGTAAATCTTAAGGCAGAGATTAATTTTACTTGTAGAATGCAGGAAATTGCATTTCACGACATCTTGTTTTCAAAATTTTATGGGGGACCACACCCCAGAACCCCCTAGAAACTTTGCTTTGTGCCCTCGATCTCAGTTAGCCCCCCAATATCTACTTGCTTTCGCTGAGCCAGAGACAGCCTAGATAGCTGACTTGTGTGTCCATTTTATCACTACCATTCCTAACTGCATCAGTATATCAAAAACACCCCGACTTGACTTGAGAAGTAACATGCTTTATATCCAACAAGTCATATCATAACTAAACGAACCCTAAACTGGCCTCGGTGGTGTAGTGGTTAAGCCATTGTACTTAAGGCTGGTAGGTACTGAGTTTGCACCCTGGTACAGGAATTTAACAGCTCAATGGGTAAATGTACGGCCACTACACCAACTTTTCTATCGCTAACCATTAACAATTGACCCCTATCCTGGATAGCCGAGGTGTATGTGCCCAGGACAGTACACTTGAACCGTAATTGGATATAAGCATGAAAATAGGTATAAACACAGAAGAAACATACCCTAATAGGGCGTGGCAGATCAGGCTTGGTGACTCGCAGGTAGACGAGACCGGCGATGGACATCCCCACAGACAGCCACTGGACGAAACTCATGTAGTTGATCAGAGCGAAAATATCCTGAGATATCAGCATCAAGATTGATAGACCTCCCTGTAGAAAAGGAAAAAACCTTCCAGATGTATTGCAATATCTCTCTGTGGTAAGACATAAGATGCAATAACAAACATGATATATTCTTCACTGACAGCATACAAACAGGGTTCACACTAGAACAAATTTGGTTTAGCTAATTTTAAAATCTATAGAGTATTTTCTTGAAAATTATTAAAATGTGGTTCATTTAAGGAATATTTTATTAGCCAAAGAATAAATATTGTAGCCACATTGTATAAAAATTAGCAACTGACTAATTTGGCAATGGGCAGGGCAAGCCCTGTATATATAAAAAACTAAACCAGATATATGTGGCATACTATCTGTATCTAAACTCTTATCTACCAACTTAAGCAGACTTGCAAAAAAGGTGAAGATACCTAATCACATACACTTACAATGTAAGCATTTTAATGGAATAAAAGAAATATTTTGGGTTTTTTTTAATATTAGAAACATACATATTTAATAAAAGTAAGCTAGTTTTAATATTAAATTTTTTTAAATTTCATTTACTTATTTTTATATTTTTTAACCAAAAGACAATTTCAAACTTCAAAAATAAGGAAAGCATAATTATTCGAATTTACATATAAGATATCTTTTAGACATTCATTTCAAACTATTGGTAATAATATATGCTTAAACTAAATAAAATAAAAAATCCATATAACTGTTAACAGTATAAAAACATCAGTAGACATTATTTCTTTACACGATAAATGCATTATCGGGTAATGTTGCCTCATTAACTTACATCAGCAAACTGAATATGTTAAGACCTAGCCACTTAATAAGCTATTTTACATTATTTCCAAAATATGTATACTAATACAGAATAGAAAGTTTAAAATAAATAGAATTTAAGGCCCCTATGTGGAATGTAAAGTCACCAATTTGTTTTTTAATTTATGCCTGAACAAATGTACAAGTCGTGTGTCACAGTACCAAAATAAAAAGTTAATTACTTGTAACAGGCAAGGATCTAGAAAATTTCAATATTTAGCACAATGTGTACCTTAATATTTACCATAATATTATGTATGTGGAACTTAATTGTATATGCAAGAAGTTTTTTATTAAAAAATAAATGTGTTACTGTAACCAGACCTATTATTTTAGTGACATTTTAGAAACAAACTACTTTTTCCCATTAACAGTAATTTTCCAGTCATGTGCAGGGCTAGCACTGGCAGTCGCCAAATTCGCCAAATGGAAATTCTGAAAAATGGTGAAAAAATATTAATTTGGCTAAAGAATTTCCAGTATTAATTGATATTTTGTTACAAAATAAGTGGGTATCTATAAAATTTGGATTGTTTAATATATAATTTGGTAAAATTGTCTGCCGACCCAGAGCTAGCCCTGCATGTGGCACTGGTTAGAATGGGAATAAACACAATCAAAGAATGGGTTCATGAAGGGGGTTCAATCCTAGAGTAAGGCACTCAGGCGAACACTCTACCCATTGAGCACGATCCTGTCACACTGCATTACATGGAAGTATTCAACATTATAAAAATTCTGTAGACTAAATCATGCCTATGTTGGGACACACAAAAGAGAGACTGACCGTGAAGAGCATGGCTGGCAGTGGGGTGAATCTGTGAATGTCGATCATAGCCATGAAATCAGGCAACTGGCCTTCTCTCGCTCCAACAAAAAACAACCTGTCAACAAGCAAGAAAGAAATGTTCTATTTAATAACATTTTCAACACATTTTAATTATGGTTATATGGCTTCAGACATATTATGTTATTGTCACTCTCCTTACTATATCAACTCTAACAGAGAAATAAATTAATTGAATTCAACATTACTGGTGATAAATACCCAAACAACCTTCAACTTACCTTCCAGAGGTGAAAAGTAATCCATTCACTCCACCAAATGTTGATAATGCTACGAAAACTGGGATAATCCAAGCCATAACTCCAAACACTTTGTCTCCGAATGTCTGGAAATATGTCATAAGAATGACAATATAAAAATAAATACATTGTACATTTATTTAAAATAAATAATAATTATATACTTTTTACATATTACAAATAGACTAGAACTTGAATCAATAACCGCTACTTCTCAGACGCATGTGCATTTTAAAAAATCTGAAAAATGCATTTTGTGACATTAAAAACAACAGGATGACCAGAAACACTTCGGTTCTACAGAAAGGGATAATCTAAAGAATAAAATATAAGTAATGTGTGATTTGAGTGATCATAAAGGCTCTAATATTATTAGTAATAGTGATAAATATGCTGTAGTGTTTAAAAACTAGGGTCTGTCCCTTTAAAGTTATAACGCCACTAGATCTAATCCGTGCTATGCACCACAACGTTTAAATGGGCTTTAGTGGCATCATTCATTCATTTTCATTTCAACTTATTTCATTACTTGTATCCAAGTAAGGTTCAAGCACGCTGTCCTGAGCACACACCTCAGCTATCTGGGCTGTCTGTCCAGGACAGTGGGTTAGTTGTTAATATTGTTAGTGGTTAATGAGAGAGAAGATGGTGTAGCGGCCTTACACCTACCCACTTAGTCGTTAAAACTCGCTCTGAGTAGGAGCCGGTACCGGGCTGCGAACCCTGTACCTACCAGCCTTATGTCCGATGGCTTAACCACGACGCCACTGAGGCCGGTATGGCCCTCATTAACTAAGGCTATTTTCAATGCCGCCATTTATATAGACATATCTATGTTAAGTGACAAAGATGGCAGTGTTCAGAGCTGTTGTATTTATGGAATTAAATCTTTGAACACAATATTTGGCATGATGTAAGTATAGCAATCTACTGGAACTGAGTCAAAAATGATCCTTGCGAAGTGTGGCATTGGACAAACATAAAGATGGTAGTCAGCAGTGCAAATCAAAAGTGGAGAACCGGTCAGAATGATTGGAAACTGATAAAACAGCCTTCCGTATTAATGATGATTCAACCAATCAGGATGCTATCTATTTACAAGCAACATTATTTAACCTTTAGGAATACTGCTGTAAATTGTACATGTTGTGCATTTATATGTCCAGTCATCCCTGGCAACTGAAAATAACATTGGACAAATCAAAATCTTATCTAGTGTTTCCTGCTTGATAATCAAAGCTTTGTCAATACATAATTTTATGTTTGGAACCTAAGAATTTGTTACCTACAGCAATTTGAAACGTGACATTGTGTCTGAAAGTGTTTTCAATTTTCGGAATATCCTGAGGCTGGTAAGCCTATCCTATTGTCACTGTTATACACAAATCAGGAGGCATATGTTACCAAGTCGTCAGGTCCTTCACAACATATGGTGATGCTAATATAGTCATACAAGGCATTATTTGTCAGGGGTTTCTGACACAAAAAAAGAAAAAAAAGAAAAAGAAAAAAAGGAACAACTAGTTAATGATGTCGGATATCGGCTTTATCCTGTGAACGTAAGAATGAAAATTTTTGCAAGGCTCTGCCTATTAATGTTTCTGTTATTTCAGCTACATAGTATGATGATCTAGAGGTCAGATGAGCGATTTTGTAATGCAGCTATACGTGTGACGTCACATACGTGACGTCAAGTCATATCCTGTTACTATACGGATATGACTTCACTTTATCCGCCATCATATTCTGTCAGTAGAAACAGTGGTTGCAGGATAAATATATATATATATTTTTAAATCAGGGTTTAACAAAAGATAAAGTTTGTAAGCTGAGGATATTATATTAGTAGTTTAACAGAAAGATACATATTTTTATTGTAATCAAACTTTAAAACGGATGATGTATCTTACTTCTGCATGCATGTTGTTGCTATTGTTTTGTAAGAAAACAAGCAAATAAACAAATGTCCTTAAAACTATATGTTTGACGGATGGACAGACAGGAGGACGGAAGCAAAACCTATAGTCCTATCTGGCTAGATTTGTAATGGACTAATAAAAGTAATGACATAGGTTTTAAAAGTGCAATTTAAGTACTGTACAATTCTATGAAATTCACACCATACAAAAATTGCACAATGAATTAATTAATGAACCAATGAACAAACCAATGAACGAACCAATGAACGCACCAACGAACAAATGTTTAATGACACCCCAGCACAAAAATACACATCTGCTATTGGGTGTTAAACAAAGGCAAGTATATTAATATGATTATTTTCATTAAAAATTTAAATTATCATACAATTATGTCAAACCACAGTGTAAAGAGCTGTGTGAATTGCTAGTCAATGTGTTTGTTTGGCACAAAATGCAATTTTAAAAAACCTCATGGACACCTGCTGATTTAATGGTATGTACTGCAAATGAAAACAAAACGTACTATGTTATAGATGGTAATGAAACAATATTGTGATGACATGTCCACGTGTGATGACAACATCCTAAACTCCCACGTCAACTGATGAATGGAAGTCACTGTTCAAAACAACATCTATTTGCATAACGGTACTCAACGGTTCACACTTGTTTTATCACAGTAATATCTCAATGTTATGAAAGCCTTGCAACACTGTGTGGTTCAATGATTATCCATATGTCGCAGTTGACATTAATTAATAAACTATTAACAGCCAAACAGCTGTCCACTGTTATAAACATCTGGAAATACCACCTGCTATCATAGTGAAGTGGTCACAATAGTATACCATAGTCCTTCCCACAGGGAACTCCTTTTTTCATACTATGGAATTTACTACAAGCTATTTATTTCTGAGCTCATTGTTTTCTAAATTGCACACAAAAATAGTTGTTTTTTATTTCCAAAACACTTTTACTTTCCTTCTTATGTCAAACCAAACTGAAATTATTTTTAAAAAACCCCACATTTTTGTAGGAGGATAGGACAGACTATAGACTTCCAGTGTTTATTTAGAGGGTAATAAACAAGATACTAGTTATTATCAAAGTTAAGTCCAGAGTAGTCAGATGAGCTAAAAACTTTAGGCCTAGACAATTCCTGTCCCGAGTCAGGCCCCCAATCATATCGGAGGTCGGACTCTGGATGGGCGTGTTCGAAACCCTAGTGGTATATGAGCACATTAAACTAGTTACCTACCTACCTACCTACCTATGTACCTACCTACCTACCTACCATTGGCCTAGACTCGAGGGTTCATAATAATAATAAATAGTAAGTAGTTAAAGTTTGGAAACTAACAAATCAGTCACATTTTGTTTTTGTTGTTCTTGTTTAAATAACGGTTAAAGAATTCATTTCAATTTGTATTTGTGTATGTGTGTGTGTGTGTATATATATATATATAAAATTAATTTGTCATAAAAGCTCTAAAATTGAGTTAGGCAATACTAAGAGGCTGATGATATATTGGTATGCTGCACATCATTAATCATCATTATCATTATAACAATACATATTATAATTATAACGGATAGACTTACCACAGCCACAGCATTGGACAGCAGCAGTTCCCTCGGCGATATAATCGTGAAATACGAAACGTTTGTTAAAACATACACAACGGAAACGATTGGAATCGAAATGTAAATGGCACGAGGTAAATTTCTGAAATAATCAATAACAATTTGTTATTAACATAAACATGTATCATTAACATATACAGGTTAGGTTAGGTCAGGTCAGGTCAGGTCAGGTCAGGTCAGGTCATTGGGCTTAAAGGGACATTCCTGAGTTTGCTGCATTGTAAGATGTTTCCGACTAATAAAATATTTCTACGATTAAACTTACATATTAAATATATTTTCTTGTTTAGAATATCAGTGTCTGTATATTCAATGTGTTTCTGGTCTTCTTAATATTTGTAAGAAGCCCAAATTGGATTTTGTTTTCAAATAATTTCTTATGTATGAAAAAATTATATTTTAGGAAATAAAATGAAATTTAACCTAGTGCAAATATTAGAATGATCAGAAACACATTTAATATACAGCCATTAATATTTTATGCAGAAAAATATATTTGATATGTAATTACAATTGTTAAAGTCTCTGTTAGTCAATAACATCTTAAAAACTGCAGCAAACTCGGGAATGTCCCTTTAACGTGCACATTCAGAGCCAGCTGCTGTAGCGTACACCTGTCATGGGCGCAGGTGTCAACTTATGCCAGCTCCCCAGTGCTATTAATTTATAGGTATGTAATTAAATAGGTTATTAATTAAAGGTATGTAATTAAATATGTTATTAATTAAAGGTGTGTAATGGAATACACTTAAACATAAACAACCAGTTGGAACTGATAGCACAGAAACAAAGGAATCTTTGATTAACAAAACCTCAACAGATTTCTAACCATGGCTATGTAGAAGGAAGAAAGAAGGAAGGAAGGAAGGAAGGAAGGAAGGAAGGAAGGAATATTTTATTTAATGACACACAACATATTTTAATTACAGTTATATATGGTTTCAGACAGTTAGACACTGATAATGAAAGATGAAATCTGCAGGTCTATTTTATGTGCATCATCCCATACAGGACAGTACATACCTCAGCCTTTGTTATACCTATTTTTTTTAGCATTTCTGATCAAATCAAATCTACTTTGTGAAAATAAAATTAACTAAAAAAAAAAAAAATGAGATAAAATCAGACAGTAATGGGGTTTTTGGGGGGTTTTTTAAAGCTAAAAAAATCACATGCCTTCATAATACCCCAAACAGCAATTGACCCAATATGCAGGGCTAGCTCTAGCCATAATACCCCAAATAAACAGCAACTGACCCAATATGCAGGGCTAGCTCTAGCCATAATACCCCAAATAAACAGCAACTGACCCAATATGCAGGGCTAGCTCTAGCCATAATACCCCAAATAAACAGCAACTGACCCAATATGCAGGGCTAGCTCTAGCCATAATACCCCAAATAAACAGCAACTGACCCAATATGCAGGGCTAGCTCTAGCCATAATACCCCAAATAAACAGCAACTGACCCAATATGCAGGGCTAGCTCTAGCCATAATACCCCAAATAAACAGCAACTGACCCAATATGCAGGGCTAGCTCTAGCCATAATACCCCAAATAAACAGCAACTGACCCAATATGCAGGGCTAGCTCTAGCCATAATACCCCAAATAAACAGCAACTGACCCAATATGCAGGGCTAGCTCTAGCCATAATACCCCAAATAAACAGCAACTGACCCAATATGCAGGGCTAGCTCTAGCCATAATACCCCAAATAAACAGCAACTGACCCAATATGCAGGGCTAGCTCTAGCCATAATACCCCAAATAAACAGCAACTGACCCAATATGCAGGGCTAGCTCTAGCCATAATACCCCAAATAAACAGCAACTGACCCAATATGCAGGGCTAGCTCTAGCCATAATACCCCAAATAAACAGCAACTGACCCAATATGCAGGGCTAGCTCTAGCCAAAAAGAATTTTTAAAGCTATTGGCTAATTTTATTTTAATCTGGCAAAATAATTTCATGTAATAATTGACATTTTATATAAAATAATTGTCGATTTCTGCAATTTTTTAAGTTTAATGGACAATTTGTGAAATATTTGGCTCACCAAGAGCTAGCCCTGCAATATGCCTTTTAAAATCTCAATATTAAATGATGAAAATATAGAAAGCATAATATGTATTTCAACTGTTCCCCCACTATATGCAGATTATACTTACTTAAATGGTTCTATCATTTCTTCTGTTACAAAGTTTAAAAAATTCCTGAAAAAAAGAGATGTTTGTTGCAAAAAATTTTTACATGTAAAATTATACTGGAAAGTAAAATAAAACAAAGGTTACACTGTACACTGAAGTCTGCAGTAATAAATAATATGTATTTATAACTATATATACTTAAACTTTAAACACTTGATTTAATACTGGTCTGTCTTGAATGTTTCTTGCAGGTGCATGTACATGTGCAGGGAGTCAAAACCACCAATGCTGAAAGCAATGCTTCTTCTTCTTTTTTTCAATATAAATTCTGGGGAAGCGTGACCCAAAATCTCTACAAATTAGTCTAGACATATCCCCACCCCCGGATTATGAAACTATAAAACATTTGCCACATATTTCACTCAAAATGCATATGTTTTGCTATTTGTGAACGTAATAACCTTCTGATATCGACTTGGCAAAGTCTAAAGCTATAACCATAAATCTGTGCCCCATTAAATTATATCTTCCTTGCAGCTGTTTTAAATGTGTGATATATTCATGTATTGCATCATAAAAAACCCACACATCTATTAAACTTACCATCCTGCATATGCAAAGAGCCCGGAGTAGAAAGCTAATGATATATCACCTATATCTGTTTTAGAATTGTCAAACGCATTGTGGAAAAATTCTACTTCACCTAAAAAAAACACGAAACAAGAAAGTGAAAACAAAACTCTGACAAATACTGATTTTGATACATTGATTAATAAAATATTGTTAATTTAATAAGGAAAGGAAAGTTTAATTAATCCACTGTTTAATCAATCTTGATTAGATATCAACCAAATTGTAATTGTAACCATATAAAGATTTTTAAAAAACCCATCAACAACAAAAACTGAGGCTACTTTTTCTTAATTTTGATCTTCTGATTCACATTTCTAACAGATTGTAATGTTTGTAATAGCCAGATACAGACTGTAACAGTACAAGATTATGGTATGTGGCTTGAACATATTGTTACAAACCACTACCGGTACATGTATTGAGCTCATCACAAATAGCTGTTTCATGGGATTGAGATTAGGGAATTATGTAAATTAAAAAAAAGTCAGAATTTGATTATTGTTATTCATCTTGAATGCTTTTGTAGGAGTTGTGATACAAAAGTAAACAAAATGTCTCACCATAAACTAATTTACTGAATAAAGAAATAACTGATGACATAATAATCCAGTTGTTTAACAAAATGTCTCACCATAAACTAATTTACTGAATAAAGAAATAACTGATGACATAATAATCTAGTTGTTTAACAAAAAAAAGTAAAAAACATTTTTAAAAAATAAATTAAAACCCCCCATTAAAAACATTTAAAAAAAAAAAAACTTTTTTTTGTTTATCATGCATTTATAGTCCGTCCCACAGGAAACACCTTTTTTCATATTATTATTATTATTTATTTCTGAGCCGATTGATTTGTAAAGTGCACACAAAAATAGCATTGTTTTGTTATTTCCAAAACACTTTTACTTTTCGTCTTACGTCAAACCAAACTAAAATTATTTAAAAAAAAAAAACATTCTTATAAAATGATGGGACAGACTATAGATGAAAATTCATAGATGTATCTATACTCTTCAAAAGAAGAAACGCAAAACCACATTGTCGTAACATTTGGAGAATTGATTTAATTATTGAATGGTGAGTCCGATAATTACCAAATGTTGCAGGATTGTTCACAATTCATTCTAGTCCATTGTGAGTAAGTGATAGGACACACCACCAAGGTCAAGGTCATCTGGAGTCAATACCGGGTGTGGCCTCCGCGTGTGTTGACAACTGCCTGGCACCGCCTGCCCATTGAAGCAACCAGAGTACGGATGACGTCCCGGGGGATGGTGGCCCACTCGGCCTGTAAGGCTGCTGCCAGCTCGGGCAGGGTCTGGGGCTGTGGTTGTCGCTGTCGGAGGCGTCGGTCCAACTCGTCCCATAGATGCTCAATTGATTTCAAATCCGGTGATATCGATGGCCAAGGAAGGACATTAATGTTGTTGTTCTGTAGGAAAGCCGCTGTGAGACGTGCTGTGTGAGGCCTGGCGTTGTCATGTTGGAACACTGCGTTGGCGTTGGCCATAACTGGAACGATGTGTGGCCGGAGGATCTGGTCAATGTAGCCCTGTGCATTCAGGTTGCCCTGCACGTGGACCAGGTCAGTTCTGCCAGTGTGTGAGATGGCTGCCCACACCATGACACTACCCCCGCCGAATCTGTCCACTTCCTGCACGCAGTTTGCCGCATAACGTTCACCACGACGCCTATACACGCGACATCTTCCATCATGATGTCGGAGCAGAAATCGGGACTCGTCACTGAACCACACCTGTCTCCATCGCAGTTGAGGCCATTGTCGATGAATCTGGCACCACTGCAGTCGGAGTCGACGGTGTTGTGGTGTTAAGATGACACCTCGAACTGGACGTCTGGCACGAATTCCTACCTCACGTAGGCGGTTCCGTACGGTCTGGTCGGATATCCTGCGTAAACCTGGTATTGCTGCGGCTGTGGAGGTGGCAGTAGTCAATCGTTCCCGAAGGTGACGTACCCGGATGTAGCGGTCCTGCCCTGGGGTAGTGACCCGTGGTCGACCGGATCTAGAGAGGTCACGTGTTGATCCATGTTGCTGGTAACGGTCCCACAGTCTGGAGATGGTGCTTGGGGACACATGGAATGCCCTGGCAAAGGCCGTTCTGGATTCGCCTGCGTCTAGTCGGCCGATGGCATTGTTTCTCTGCGGTTCACTGAGACGTGGCATGTCCTGGATTGTCAACTGTCGGCCAGATACAGAGGCCAGGCAAGCGAACACCCTGCACTTTTATACTGTCGGTGTTCATGTTGCACGTGCAGACAACGCAGCAGTGGTGACATGGTTTGCACGTGGCTGCGTTTTTGCGAATATTCACATTTTGGAACTTTATTGTACAGTAGCTGCGTTTTATCGAATGTAACCGTGGGAATGTGTTTGGGACATGCAATGACCTTATATTCACAAAGCATGAACCGGTAGGAAACATAAAATCGGAGTTATAACCCATTTGTACCCTTTTTTTGAAGAGTATATAAACCAGGTTTTATTGGTCTAGGACCTAACACAAAAGTTTAAACCAGACCCTCGACCCGTCAGAAAAGTAGTACATGTCTACATATTGCTTTTGACTTTGTCATGACAAGACAAAAATATCAGACACATCAATGAACCAAACATACAGTACTCTGGTCTAAACTGAAGTGACTTGTACCAATAAAAAATGCCACATAAAATAACATTATCACAACAAATTTTAACAGGCAATGGCATGGCAGATGGTGGAAGGATGTCAATATTTTTCAGTTTATCTTATGAACAAGCATTCTGAAAGTACTGATAAAGCAATACATGTTCCCTACTGGACCCAACACATTTTTGTATTTTCTAAGTTCAAGCCCATAATTTGATACCAGATAGGTAAACTGTCATGAAGGCAGGAAGGAAATGTTTTATTTAACAACGCACTCAACACATTTTATTTACGGTTATATGGCGTCGGATATATGGTTACGGAACACACAGATATTGAGAAAGGAAACCCGCTGTCGCCATTTCATGGGCTACTCTTTTCAATTAGCAGCAAGGGATCTTTTATATCCACCATCCCATAGACAAGATAGCACATACCACGGCCTTTGATATACCAGTAGTGGTGCACTGGCTGGAACGAGAAATAACCCAATGGGCCCACTGACAGGGATCGATCCTAGACCGACCGCGCATCGAGCGAGCTCTTGACCACTGGGCTACGTCCTACACAAATTGTCATGAAAGTCAAACTAGACCGACCGCGCATCGAGCGAGCTCTTGACCACTGGGCTACGTCCTACACAAATTGTCATGAAAGTCAAACTAGACCTGTAACAGTACACAAAATTTCAGCTTATTATCTTGACGCACTGTGAAAAAAAAAAAGTGTCCAGAAAACAAATTAATGTACCTATTGGCTAATTTGGCTATTGACATGGCCAACCCCCAACATGCCTACATTACCTAAAAAACCACACATTTACTGGACACATTATCATAGATCTGTTCATGTAAAGTAAAATGGAGAAAATTGCATGTGTCAGAAATTAATTCCACGTGGCTACTCACCTATGGCAATTAGGTAGAATCCTGTAACTATAATGACGACGAGAGCCAGCAGTTTGGCTATGGTGAACACATCTTGGATTCTGGTGGCCGCTCGCACACTAATAACATTCACAAATGTCAAAGTACCTGAAACATACAAATAGAATTTGTAAGACTTTTTTATGCACCCAGAACCATTCAATATTTTTATTATTTGATACTACACCATTCAATTTTGAACATTCTTCATACAGAACACTGGAATATCCAATCTACAAACATTTACAGAATTTTTTTTCACTCATTTGTTTCATAAATATGAAATGACATAATTATTTTCATAAGCAGCAGTAATGGTAGTATAAAAAATATAATTTTCTAATGCAACCACAGTCCTATTATTTTGTATTGTAAACATTTGGCTGTAGAAAGAAAGCTGTTATGCCATGACAACTTACATTACATCATCTAATGTGTGTACGGTTATATGACTTAATGGGTGATGGCCTTGTTGTAGACAGCAGAAGAGGAATTTTTACATTAAAAAACAGTTAAAAGTAAATAGAATTACTAATTTGCTACAAAGAGTTATGATTTATCTATCCCTCATGAATGGATGTCCTAAAACCCTGTCATTCTCTCAGGACAGATAATTTGTAATTCCTCGTAGTTCATTAGACTAATTATTCTCTAAATCATAAAGCAACACAAACATACCAGATGTGCAGAAAATAATATTCCCCCTCCACCCCCCCCCCCCCCCCCCCCAAAAAAAACACCCTAAAAAGCAAACAAACAAAAATCCAGCAAAAAGTTCCATTATTTTGCTAGGTCATTACAAGCCTAAAATATTGAATGGTGCAGTATCGAATAATAAAAATATTGAATGGTGCAGTATCGAATAATAAAAATATTGAATGGTGCAGTATCGAATAATAAAAATATTGAATGGTGCAGTATCGAATAATAAAAATAATGAATGGTGCAGTATCTAATAATAAAAATATGAAATCGTCATGGCGGGATGTGTGATTACTCGCATGAGTAAATCTAAACAATACTGAAAGTTGCGGACATCAGATGCTTTTTAATAATGTCAGTTTCTCACTCACCAACATTACCGTTTATTTATTGATTTGCATTTTATTTCAGTTGGATTATGCTACATTTTCATTGATGATATATTTGCATATTTGCGATGTGTTTCACCTGGCTAAAGAAAGCACTGTTGCACTGTATTATTTCCTTTGCATTTATATCTATTTGTGTGTCATTTTATTTATACATGTATTTGGGTTGTCCAATAGCTCTAATTTGGGGTGGTAACCTTAAATTAAGTCTTGGCCAATTCAGCCAATAAAACAAATAATATTTTGCATTGTTATCTTTGATAAACAGGTATTATTTTTGCCATTTGGAACACCTTGCCCTTTTTTGTTACCTTCCTAGGTAAATGCCAGTCATCTGAGGTGTACCGATGAGTTTTTATCAAAGAACCCTTTTTTTTCTTTTTTTTAACTTTTTTTCCCTCTCCATTAATTGAAACTTGCATTTGGCTACAGGATTTGACCAATTTCCCCAAACTTACAATTTGAAAATTTTGTTGATGAACTGACATCAAAATCATATAGCACTTAATAATTCTACCCAGATTAAGATATATGAACAAATTTCTTCTGCATTTCTTAGATTGACACCCTATAGCTGATGCATTATTCATGCTGGGGTGTCATTAAACATTCATCCATCCATCCATCCATCCATCCATCCATTCATCCATTCGTACTCCATTTCTGACTTGGGGCGGGACGTAGCCCAGTGGTAACGCGTTCGCTCGGTGGCCCTATTTGGCTATTTCTCGTTCCAGCCAGTGCTCCACAACTGGTGTAACAAAGGTTAGTGGTATGTACTATCTTCTCTGTGGGATGGTGCATATAAAAGATCCCTTGCTGCTAATCAAAGAGAGTAGGCCATGAAGTGGCGACAGCGGGTTTCCTCTCTCTATATCTGTGTGGTCCTTAACCATATGTCAGACGCCATATAACTGTAATTAAATGTGTTGAGTGCGTCGTTAAAAAAAACATTTTCTTTCTTCCATTTCTGACTTAGATTGACATCCTACAGCTGATGCATTATTCATGATAGGGTGTCATTAAATATTCATTCATTCATTCATTCATTCATTCATTTATTCATTCTCCATTTTTGACTTAGATTGACATCCTATAGGTGATGTATTATTCACGGTTGGGTGTTGTTAAACATTCATTCATTCATTCATTCATTCATTTCATTCTCCTGTTCTGACTTAGACTGACACCCTATAGCAGATGTATTATTCCTGCTGGGATGTCGTTAAACATTCACCCATTCATCCATTTATCATTTCCGACTGATGGCGATATATCAATATGTTAAAAGACTTCTGACACAGGCCTCCATGTTAGTGCTTTTATTGGTTTATTCCACCCGCATAGAGACATGCATCAGATAACACACAACCATCTGTTATATATTCATAGATATTAATCAGTTGACCCACCCACCCCCCACCCCACCCCCAAAAAAATAATATCCCAATTTTTTTTACTGGTTATTGATATTGATATTTTAAGTATGTAACCTCACTGAAATGGCTACAAAATGGTATTTCAGGGCCCCTTAGTGTCTTGCACCTTTCCTGCTTGTTTGTTCCAAGAATTCATCTGCTACCCCCCCCCCCCCCCCAAATCCCCCACCCCCACACAAAATCCTAGCTACGGTTATGTGCATCACATCTCAAGCATACATGCATTCTACCACTGGACTACATCTTGACCAATCAGTGTTAAGAGCATGCTGGGATTTCCACATAATTTCCTATTACAACTTTGACAAAAACGGATAGCGCTATAAGCCTTGGAATAAATCCCCCAGTTGATTGCACCCACATAGGAATAACTGACTACGGTGTCGGTGGCAGATCAATATCCACACAGTTACGGACACGTACAAACAGAACGGGTTGTCATCTTTGTCAATGAATCTCTAACCACAGCAAGATCTTTAAATAACCGATCCCCAAGTTTATTCACAACTTAACCTTCTGAACTCAATCATAAAACTATTTCCAACTTCTTATTTCATCATCCGATGCTGTAAATAAGGTTTTACACTCCAAAATTCTTGCATAATGGTAGACTTCACTAGGCTGACTTTAAGTACATACATACATGTATGTGTTATAATAAAACATTATATGAAATTAATATTTTTTTTTTTTAATTACTTTGATACGTTGACTAAGCATAATGTATACCTATGGATTTCAGTTTTGATTATCGATTTTCAAAAACTAATTCAAGAACTAATTGCATATGAGTGGAGTGGTCAGAGGCAATATTTCCTAGTAACAAAAAGAGCTCTCTAATACTGTTACAGTGACACCCCTCTAAACCGGACATGCTCAGTTAATGTCCAAGTTTTAAGACGTATCCGCTTTAGAGAGGTTAATTTCTGAACCAATTTTTAAAAAAGGACCATAAAAAATGTCCAGTTTTGGGGGAATTCCAGTTTACATGGATGGATGGATTGAAGAAAGAGAGAGAATATTTTTAAATGGTTTTCAGTTCTACAGTATATATTATCTTAAAATAAGATGTAGTAGCCCATGGTATTAATAACCATGACGAAAAGTCAAAGAGATATTGTTACTTTAATTGTTAAAAAAAAAACAAATTAAAAAACTGAGACAAACTGAAATAAAAACAAGGAATAAATCAATTAATGTTTAATGTCACCCCAGCACAAAAAGAAAAGGAAAGATAATAAATAATGTTTCTGGTTTTGGTTATCAAGGACAAGAATCCCATCATGAATACAATTGTTAAGATGGATGAGGTCAGTAAATCAATGGCTGCCAAACCCTGGTGGCAATCACAAGACCGAAAACTCATTCACAACAGCTATGTTTTCCATTTGCATGCAAATATCTTTGCACATACCAGAACAGAGTCTGACATGCATATCGTTATCTTTTATTCTCAACCACACAGTTTGACCATTTCATTCTCAAATGGGTGGGAGTCTGGCATGCATATCGTTATTTCTTATTTTTGATCATAGATACAACAATGTGATTATTTCATTCTCAAATGGGTGGGAGTCTGGCATGCATATTGTTAGTTCTAATTTTTTTTTTAACCACAAATATAACTATTTGACTATTTTATTCTCAAATGAGTGGGAGTCTGGCATGCATATTGTTAGTTCTAAAAAAAAATTAACCACAGATATAACAATTTGACTATTTCATACTCATATGAGTGGGAGTCCGGCATGCATATCATTATTTTTTATTCTCGACCACACAGATATAACATTCTTGGTGACTATTTCATTCTCAAACGAGTGGGAGTCTGGCATGCATATCGTTATTTTTTATTCTCGACCACACAGATATAACATTCTTGGTGACTATTTCATTCTCAAACGAGTGGGAGTCTGGCATGCATATCGTTATTTTTTATTCTCGACCACACAGATATAACATTCTTGGTGACTATTTCATTCTCAAACGAGTGGGAGTCTGGCATGCATATCGTTATTTTTTATTCTCGACCACACAGATATAACATTCTTGGTGACTATTTCATTCTCAAACGAGTGGGAGTCTGGCATGCATATCTTTATTTTTTATTCTCGACCACACAGATATAACATTCTTGGTGACTATTTCATTCTCAAATGCAGTTTGACAAATCCGCTAGGCTGACATGTGGGGCTAGTGCTTTTTAACACAGGAATTATTTAACAATAAGGAAAAAATACATCTTGAAAAAACAATTTCATGGCACTGCTGCAGGCAATTGCATGGGTTGAATTTGTACTATGTACTGTATTAAAATATTTCTATGTACTGTGTTAAAATATTACTATGTACCATTTTAAAATATTACAAAGTTTGTTTTATTTAACAACTCCACTAGAGCACATTGATGTATTAATCATCGGCTATTGGATATAAAACATTTGTAATTTTGACATAGAGTCTTAAGAGTAGAAACATGCTACATTTTTCCATTAGTAGCATGGGATCTTTTGTATGCACCATCCCACAGACAGGATAGCACATACAACAGCATTTGATATACCAGTCGTGGTGGCACTGGCTGGAAAGAGAAATAGCTCAATGGGCCCACCGACAGGGATCAATCCCAGACCGCATCAAGCGAGAGCTTTACCACTGGGCTATGTCCCACCCTTAATTACAATGTCCGACTATTAAAAGTGATAATACTAATCCAATAATTATGTAATATTTATATAATTCTAGAAATAATCATAATTAGGAAACATCTTATTAAAACACATGTATTTTAGGATACATTTACTTGGCTTATGTACGTCATTATATTACAGCCTGTGTTCGACATCCACGCATGTTACACAATAATTCACACATACATGAACACAAGCAATGATGGAGCTACACAGTAAGTTTCACGGTAAATCAGTGAATTCTACACAGTTTGTTATATTAACTGTGAGATGGCTATGTCAAAATGGTAAAGGTTTGTGCAGGCAGTACAAGTTTTCCCAGTCATACTAAAATAAGTGCTCAGGACTAGTATTTTTCAATATGACAATGTTAAAATGTTTAAAATGTTTATTCAGAAGGAATCTAAGTCAACCCATGTTGACCCATATCCAACGAAATAAAAACGTTCAGTCAAAATTCCCATGATCTATTAGAGTTGTCTGAAATGTTGGATTTTCTTTAGAAAATCTCATCATCACACCCTTGTTCCGTCACGGTTTTCATGAATATGGACACAATAAACATCAATCAGAAACTCTAAGGAAAGGACATGATAAATTATAATTCTTTATTACCCATATGGTTAAAAATATCTTGGTACATATCAAAGTGATACAACCCAGTAGAAAACCAAGTGGGACGTAACATTTCGACTTCATACGATGACGTCATCGATTGGCGCACTAAAACCTTACAGGAACATCAACCAAACGAGTTGAGTGATAGAAATTAAGATTGATTATGATATGTGCCCCTCCACTTGTGAGCCTTTTAAAAACCTTTTTTTATCACATTAATGTTTGCCATTGTAACCAAAATCCGATATAGTTTGTACCCGATTCGTCAGTGCTAAAGCTTACGACAACTGAAAATTATTTCACTCAGAACATAAACATGATACGAAATGGAAGTGAGTTTAATATCATATAAATATTCAAGGTTGTCTTTAACCTAATATCCTGCCTATCCAGATATATTATATATGTATAACACTGGTAAGTAATGCTTTTATTATAGTTTTATTACACTTTTCAGATTAATAATACTGTAACTTTTTCTGTTTTTTTTTTTTTTTTAAAGGTAATTTTTAAAAAGAATATTTTTAATTTATTCGGTTATGAAAATCATCAAAAGAACTCATTCTAACAAGGAAACTGTTTGAACCATGTGATACGTAATATTGGACGTTTGCCAAACTGTTATTTCATATATAAACAAAGTTGTAATATAAGTGTCATTAGGCGCTAAATCACCCAATAACACAGTACAATATACAAATGTATCTTATTTTCTCTGTGAGAAATTAATTAAAATATTTCCTCATTATGATTGCGCAATGTTGTAACAAAACTAATCAAAACATCATATAATATTATACAAGAGCTACTTTTAGTGTTGTGGTGTGTAAACGGAAGACAAAATAGGAAGGAAGGAAATGTTTTATTTAACGACGTACTCAACACATTTTATTTACGGTTATATGGCGTCAGACAGTTAAACATAAAGCAAAACATGTTCCCTACCAGGCCCAACCAATTTTCATATCTCCTAAGTTCAAGGGCCATAAGTCTGTGAAAAACAAAAAGGTAAATCGCCATGAAAGTCAAACTTGATCTGTAATGTTCCATGATAAAGCTATACACTAAATTTCAGCTCAATATCTTGAAACATTGTGGAAAAAAGGTTTGAAAAACTAATTTTCGTATTGCCCAAGTTAAAGGGCCATAATTCTGTCAAAAAACTAAACAGTTGGTCAGAGAGACAGAAAGACAGACAGACGGAATGATAAGCGGACGGATGTGAAACCTACAGTCCTCTCCGGTTGGACCGGTAGGGGACTAAACAGAACAGTCTAAGAAGAAATAGGATGAATTATGAATGCAGACCATATGTGTTAGCACTGGAATGATAATTGTTTCATTGTGGCAGAAACTGTACTTAACACACAACACTGACCACTCACAAATATAGGGTGTGCTAGTGATGAGAATCGGTTGGAATGTCATCATCGGTCATTGATGATAATTAGTTTGATCAACTTTTGATTATACACAGAGTTACCATTGTACTTGCATAAAAAGGACTTGGAAAGAAAGAAGTGTTTTATTTAACGACGCACTCAACACATTTTATTTATGGTTATATGGCGTCAGACATATGGTTCAGGACCACACAGGTTTTGAGAGGAAACCCGCTGTCGCCACTACATGGGCTACTCTTCCGATAGGCAGCAAGGGATCAAAAAAAAGAAGAAAAAAAAGGACTTGGAATTATTAAGAATAGGGGCTAGATGTAGCTCCATGGTAAAGCACTTGCTTGATGCGCAGTTGTCTTGGATAACTGGGTTATTTCTCGCTCCAGCCAGTGCACCATGACTTGTACATCAAAGGCCGTGGTATGTGCTATCTTGTCTGTGGGATGGTGCATATAAAAGATCCCTTGGTACCAATTGAAAAATTTCCTGTCATGGACAGACGAGCTGATCAAGGCCGGCACATGTGCCCATGACAGGCGTGCACTATAACACCTTGCTCTGAATGTGCACATATACTCATGACCTAGCCTGAATGGGAAAATGTAGCAGGTTTCCTCTCTTAGACTACATGTTAAAATTAACAAACATTTGACATCCAGTAGCCGATGATTAATAAATCAGTGTGCTCTAGTGGTGTTGTTAAAGAAAACAAACATTTTTGTTTGTGCAACTAGTTTAGCTGACCTAGTCAGTGCCCATAAGAATTAAAGATGACTACCCTCCAAAATATATAGTTGTGCTCTTTTCTCGTCTGGTTGGTGAAGATCTTACGCCCTGTTTTTTCTTGTTCGATGACTTCCTAGTCACCCCTTTATTTTACATCAAGCGACATTTTCATTATACAATTTGTTGTACCGACTTATCGCACACAATTTGTCCTGAAAATAAACACATATTCTAATCAGTACGACTTGTTTGATTGTATGTGACAAAGTTGGCATGACTAATTGCATAACGGTATGTCCCTCTCACCACTAGCACATTCTGAGAACACTTTTAAGTTCTTTAAATAATTAAAAAAAAATTAAAAAATTAAAAAATCTAAATGTTTTTGGATACAGGCCTTTCAAAATTATAAACCTGCATAAAGTTTTTAAAAAATGTTTGTTTCTGGGAAACAGACCCTACAAAGAAAAAAGGACCAGTTGATGGTTTGGTGGTGGGGTTTCAAAAAAAAAATAAAAAAAAAATAATAATAATAATTTGTAAGTGAAAAAAGTAAAAAATAATTAGTGACAAAAAATATACACAAAAGCTGGATGTCAAACATTTGGTGATTTTGACATAGTCTTAGAGAGGGAATCTGCTACATTTTCTATTAGTAGCAAGAAAATCTTTCATATGCACTACCCCACAGATAGGATAGCACATACTATGACCGTTAGATATACCAGTCATGGTGCACTGGTTGGAATGAAAAATAGCCCCATGAGTCCACCGACAGTGATCAATCCAAGAATGACCGTACATCAAGTGAGCACTTTATCACTGGGCTACATCCTGCCCAACAATTGTTTTAACGCTTAATCATCTCTGCACTGTAGCCATGGATGACGCAAAATTACTGTCATGCATGGACAGCAATGAATCTTCCAATCTAGCTGCACTGGATCCTAATTTGACAGATTCATGTTAGACTACATGCATTTGTATTCAGCAGCAACATCCAGCTGCAGGGCCAATTGCCGACTGCTCTAAACATGTTAAAAACTTAGAAAGGAAATAAAAGGAATGTTTGTTGAATGACAAAAGTTGACACCACTACAGCACATTGATTCAGTAATCATTGGCTATTGCATGTCAAACATTTGGTAATTTAGACAGAGCCTAAAAAAGGAAATCTGCTACATTTTTACATTAGTAGCAAGAGATCTTTTATATGCACCATCCCATAGACATACCACTAGAGCACATTAATTTATTAATTATCAGCTATTGCATGTTAAACATTTGGTAATTTTGACAGTTTTAGTGAGGAAACCTGCTACATTTTTCCATTAGTAGCCAGGGATCTTTTATATGCACCATCCCACAGACAGAATAGCACATACTATGGCCTTTGATGCAATTTTATTTGCCAATATGAATTTAAAGTGCCGCTTTTAACTCTAAAAAAGTAGTTAAATAGTCAAAGAGTCATGCAATAACAAAATAAAGATATAGTAACTAGAATATAATGGGAAAAAGAATGTTTGTTTTGTAAGTTTGTGTTCACAATCCAACGATGATGGTATAGCTGTTGATGAAAATAAATAAATTATGATCTTTTAGATTATATTTTGTCGATAACTTTTCTATTATTTCATCAAAAACATGATGCCATGATATAATTATATGACGCCATGATATAATTGTTTCGGAACACGTGGAATGCTCACAGAAAACATACTTGACCATCACAGGGACTTGTCCAATAACCGGCTAACAGTAGGGTACTCTATTCACATAACCATATTTACTTCAGGCAAATCTGTCTTGCAGATGTCATGGTGTGCTGGAAAACCAGATGAGGTCACAAATCGGTTAACTACACCACAAGTAAGAACCCTCACTTTACCCTGTATACCATTTGTCAGAGTGTGAATTAAGACAATAACAAATGTTGTGGCAACCAGAGCAGATCTGTTTACACAAACAACACAACAGGGCTATAGTAATTGCCTTCGTTTCTCACCAATTGCCACAACATGTCAACTGCAAGGCGGGCAAAAAGTCTTCAAAGCCATTCCGCAGGTACATATACTCTACTCATAAACTCTTCAAAGCTACTCTTAATTTATTTCTGCCCAAGACTGCCAAAATGCCATGGTAATTAACTTTCTTCATTTAACATCAAAAGACTTCTAGATTTTTATTATGTTCATATCCAGCTAGGGTTCAGCCATGGTGTCCTGGGCTCAGACATTAGTTTGATTGAGTTACCTGCCCTGGAAAGATATTAATGAGTGCATACATACATGCACAAGTATGCAGAAGGAAACTTTGACTGCATTTATTACACAGGCAGGGTTTACATACTGTTACCTACTAAATTCCTCGACTATTTAAAGGCTCTTTTTTTTCTTGTGTTCAGGGTAAATTAAATCTTTGTGAATAGTGAACACTTTTTCAATCCTTATGGTTCGATGCCAGCACTTGTGTGTCTTATGCAAAATATTTCTGTGTGGGCAAAAAAGGGCTCATCTTGTTGCCTTGATAGATATTAGGTAAATCTAACGACACATTTTGTTTTTCACTTAAACACTGAGAAATGATGTAGGAGAACAGTTTATTATCCATATGGTTCAACATAACCGAGTTAATAATAATCATACGAAGCACATGTGTAATGATGTAAGTTTATGAAGTGACGTCATAACATGACGTTGCTTCTCCAGTCCTAGCTCAGACTGTGCATTTGAAATATGACTATTTCTCGTTTCAGCCAGTACACGACTGGTATGTGCTATCATGTTTGTGGGATGGTGCATATAAGATTCCTTGATGCTAATCGAAAAGAGTAGCCCATAAAGTGGCAACAGTGGGTTTCCTCTCTCAATATCTGTGTGGTCTGTAACCATATGTCCGATGCCATGTAACCGTAAATAAAATGTGTTGAGTGTGTCATTAAATAAAACATTTACTTCCTTCCTTCCTTACACACGAAACCTGCTACATTTTTCCATTAGTAACAAGGAATCATTTATATGCACCATCCCACAGCCTCTGATGTTTAGTCATCCAATTTAAGGCAACACATGTTACAATGGCAGCAGACTGGATGGTTCCTTCAACCAATGGAGTCTGCAGAATGTTCTTGCAGGCATCTACAAACCACACCATGCTTACAGTGTTCAGCATCTCCTCATCTCTCTTAAAGGGACAGACCCTAGTTTCAGCCCTTGAAAATGCACACTAAGTTCAGTTAATCTACAAACCTGTAACGCATTTGGATGAAGTTACAACTGAGTCTCAGAGTATGGCAAATATTTTGAAAAGTCACTAGCCACAGGACTAGTGGGTTTGTGAAAACCACTTGCCCACCAAGATAAAGCACTAGCCCAAATTCCTGATCAATTATAACTGGATTTTTATAAAAAAAAAATTAACATTACACATTTACGAGTATAACAGTAAAATAAAACAAACACTTAAATCATGTTGTAACTTTCAGTTTTGTGTCGTGTTGTACGTTTGATTTTTTGTCAAGTGTGATCCATCGTCATTCGCGTTTGCCCTCCCCCAGGGGAAAAATAATTGAGCAAACTCATGGTTCATATCTAAACCCACTATCAAAATAATTAAATTTAAATGAGGGTACGACAGTGTGACACACAGTAATAGATGGTTCAGTGTATTTGGTAGTTGGTTATATATTTAGGGCCTTCTATTTATGTCGCCAGAAACGGTGATGCCAATTGTTCAAAATTATTACAGGGCATTATCCCGTGTCAGATCAATATCAAAAGAATATAACGGCGACATCAAATCCGTTGTTAATTGATGAACAAAAAAGGTATCATCTTGTATCGGCAGTTGTGACGCATTATCCAGACAGATACACAAATAGGTCAAGCAGAGTCGTTGCATGTGTGTTACCATTAAAGTATATTGTTTTCCTGATTGCCGATAACCACATGTCAGCAAAGTGTAAAATTAGAAAACAACAGGTAAATAAAACAAACACTGAAATTCAAAGCATGACCGGGGTTTACTTGATTGAGAGTAACCTGTCGTCGCAATTGGTGATTTCCAAGTTCATATGTGCGAGATTAACTACCACGTGACGTGTCCAACCAATCAAAACACGCATGTCATTAAACTTATTCCTGTGCCAGAAACTTGAAAGGGAAAAGTAAACAATGCATGCTGTGACTGTGGCGATGTAGAGATAGCATGTTACTGCAGTTTGCAGACCTAGTTCAAGTGGATTATCATTATATACTGATTGCGTTGTTGATATTATTCGATGACAAACGTCACAATCAAATTTATTAAACGAAATTTCAGCCGAGAGAAAAACAAAAAACCACACAAAAAAACCATGATCGAGCGATAAGGAGGGGGGTGGAAACCAGTGGTTTTGCGGTTCTCACTAGCCCGAACTTAAAAACCACTAGCCACGGGCGTCGGGCTAGCGGATTTGTCGAACTCTGAGTCTGTGACTTTGAAATGGTGAAATACCCTCTAAAATAGACTAAAACTCGACTGCATTACTACGTTTTAAAAAATATGAGAAATGCATTTTGTGATATTAAAAACACCAGGATGACCAAAAACACATTGAATGTATGAAAATGGATAATTTAAACAATAAACTAAGTAAAGTATGATTTCAGTTATCAAAAAGGGCTCTAATAGTAAAAAATATGCATTAAGTGTTTAAAAACTAGTGTATGTCCCTTAAGTAGCTTACTGCCTTCTGCCACACCTATTGTAAAAAATTATCCTTGATGGACTTGGGTTAAAACTTTCTAACTGGTATATACTTATAGATGTAATAATATATTGACATCCAAAAAAACCTTTATAAGGCTTGAAATTGTATTACAGAAAACCACCAAAAGGTACAGTGGATATGAAAGTATCATAAAGTTCAACAACTAAACGTCACAATGCACTTAAAAGTGTTTTAACCTTCTGACTACTGCAGGCGAGATATCTCGCCCGACGTCACGTCAGTCGATATACTGTACACTGTATACAGTGCATTCCCCAATTCATATTTCCCACCGTTTTGCACATGACACTCACCGGAAACGGAAATATAATTAAAGAAAAAAGATTTTTTTTTTCAAAATGGTGGCTTTTGTTTTGATTTTTTCAATTGAAAATACCTTGAAATTTTGAGTTCAAAAAGTGGTTTTCGGCAAGTATTTTCGCTTGACAACAATGGCGGCACGTCGCGGTCATTTTCAGGGATCGATAGCTGATTGTGACAGCTAATTTGATAATAAATTTGATCGTTTTACCAACAATGAAAATTACCAAATATTGCAATATGAATCTTAGTTCGGGTTTAAAAAAAAATTCAGGTCAGAAAACCACTGTTATCGGGAATAATGGACATAAATACTGGACAGCTGGCCACAAATGCCCGTAAATAAACACAACTTTTTCGATTTTTTGCCTAATTTTAATCACCATTAGCTGATCTAAAATAATAAAAATTACAAAAAAAGACACGAAAATAATACTTACCGATTCATATATGAACTTTATTTCATGTATTTATAAAACATTTAAGTGAATATATGTGAGTAAAAATTATAAACTTGTACCCACTCAACGTGGTTTTTGTTAAAAATTAATCCAGTAGTCTAAAGGTTAAAGGTGGTTTTTAAATTGGTTCTTTTTTATTAGCATATATATTTATCAAATTATTCAAATTTTACGTATGTAAAGTTTCTTTTGGACATCAGTATATATAATATACAGAAGCTAGTTTCCAAGTGAGAAGTTCATTTCATCACAGTTTGTTTACAACCAACTTCATTATCTTCCCTGACAGAGAACACATGTCTGTACACTCTTCACGGACTTAGCTCACACTAGTAAGTGAGGCAAGAGTCCATAAAAATTCCAACAAGTAATGTAAGATTACTTGACATTCCTGGACATTCAGTTAATAAAATGGAACAGCGGGAGTAGGACGAAGCCAAATAAAAACAGTGTGTTCATTAGTAGCTTTATTTTGTGGCCATTACTTGTAAACTGCCCCAGCACCACCATCAGTTGGAAATTTCATCATGAATCAGTTCAAATGTCTTCATGAATCATCACTTATAATCGGTTGGCACGAACCAATCAACTTTTCAATTATACGAACAGTCTGAATCACATGGCTGTTAACTGTCCGTCGTGCGACGGATTTCCGTTGTCAGAAAAATTGTGGAAATAATTTTTTCAGTCAGGTTTTTTTTTTTTTAAATGAGAATCACTTCGGCCGTTTTCGGTTTCCGTAATGTCAACCCGATCGCTTCGGACGTTTTCTTTGCCCCACTGACCCCCTTTAGGGACCCATCCCAGGGTATAAACTACTATACATTTTGGGGCCGGTGAACGGCCCCATTCCCCTAACGTAAATTCCCAATCCAATATCAAACTTTTCCCCAATTAGACCCTTCAACCCAACAGTTTTTCCCAATAAAGATTCCCAAAGTTGCTCTTATCGTGGACACTTGAACTCATAAAAATGTTTATAAATTTAGCTAATTGTATATTTTTTTTTAAAAAGACATTGAAAAAGTTTCGTTTTGGTTTTCCGATCGATTATGAACACGTGACGAACAACTCTGACCTGGATATGCAAATTAGGTGTATCCTGTTTTTATAGTCTGCTGTATCGTAGTTTTTAGTAATAATGCCTACATTGTCTGATATAATATATTTTTGGTAGAAGAATATAACTTTTTGTTTTAATCCATCCATTTGCGTTTACACATATTTGGGATCTATCGCAACACGTCCAATCCTAGTGGTATATGGACACGTTAAATTGTTATCTATCTATCCAATCCGCTATTTACGGATGTAGAAAGTAAAAGTATTGACTTAATGTGCATCCTGCACTACCATTTGCTGTGCTATTTTAAGCAGACGATCTTATTTTGTAAAAAGGTGTGTACATATGTTTCGTACTTTATTTTTCAGATATTTTATTATTTTTCAAAAAAATTAAAATCATGTTTGGTACGGTTTTTGTAATTAAACCCCCCTAAAAAAAAACGTTACTACAGTAGTTGTAAATTAAGTGAAAAAAAACCCCTAATTTAAATGTGCTACTCACTCCCTTTGAAGTAATGGCCGTACCCGATGTCACACCATGTGACGAACAGCACGTGCGAGTTTGAACACTGTTACAATGTAATAGTTCTGCTGGGAGATTATTAGATTGCGTATTATAGATATTGAGATTAAATAAAATTGATCCGGTGAAAAATTTACATTTGCCGACCAGCGGTATGTTACTTCTTTATTATTTACGATTGAATAATAGGGTCATTCGAGAACTACTCAACGTGCACTAAGGAGAGTAGGAATTATGAGATGTGTGACAAAACATAATTGGGTGTGTGTGTGTGTGTGTGTGTGTTATTGTGCAACATAATGTTAATTAATAAAGTATGCAACCAGTCATTGCCATTTTATTTTAAAAATATATGTATTACTAAAGACCCCAAAGTAAAAAATGACATGGTCACAAAACGTTACACGAGCGAGAGGGGTATTAAAACTGCAAGATTTTGCGTTACGTATTGATAAATGGACACAAAGATCAACAAAGGACTATTCAACGTTAGCGTAATGCAGTATCAGACATTGGCTTTTACCCCAATTTTTAACGACCATAATGAATTTGCAATAAGACTACGGCGACCCGATGTAAATGTATTTGAATATTTGATTTGCCGTCCATTAGCAGGCGGTCAAGCCTAAATAAATAATATCAAGTAATAATGCAAACTTTAAAAAAAATGTCCGTAGCTTGTGAAAGAACACCCCAGCAAATGTCAGCCTAATAGGACTATTTTTATTAATATAGGTTCACTGCAGGACCCATCAAATTAATGTTTTTGTCCAATAACAAAAAAAATAACAGGGTTTGGGTTGGGAGAAATACATGTTTAAAGTGGACTACAATTGTCATGTAAAACACTACCATTTTGAATGGTGATATAATCATGACACTGACATCCGCCATCTAAACCCTCAACCAGGGCAATGCCCTGTACCTTGAAATTTCAGTCACAACATTTTACTTTTGTTAACAGCCATGGAATCATATGATCTTCTCATGGATTTAAATTACCAGGACCGTGCATCCACCTACTGATGGGTTATTTTAATGCATGCTTTTATGAGGTTTACTGCAAAAATTCGGAAAAGCCTGATGTTGATGTGATCGTAGGGGGATCATACATTTTTAACGGCACATCATCCACACAAAATGCATCAAATTGTGATTAAAACTGAGTCAGAGGATGTGTGACGAACACTCATGGACATATGGAAAGGGTACAATAAGTTTATTAGGAAAATGTTTTTTTGCATGTGATGGATGACGAATGGGAAAACTGTACATATGGAAAGCCAGCCTCAATCTAGTTATTATATCACAACCAATGGTCACATATGCGACCAAATCAGTGGCAATGTAGAAGAAAACAGCTGTTGCCAGGGAAACACAGTTAGAACATTGACATGCTTCAGTTTTGTTTTAATCAAACAGATGTTTGGCTGCCTAATGGGGACCATTTAAATATTCAGGGATCACCCTACATGCAACGTTGCCAAATTAGCCATTACAAAGCAGCTATAGCATTTCAGCATTTGGCTATTGCATTCAGCATTTGGCCTTTACACTGTGATTTTACATAAATATATATAAATATTTTCATATAATTACCATTTGTGACACCCAATAACCGATGTGTATTTTTGTACTGGGGTGTCTTTAAACATTCATTCATTCAGCATTTGGCTAATAAAATGTTGTTTAAAACAGCCATTTTAAAATAACTGTCAGGAAATTCTGTTCTATTTTTTTTAAAGTGTGAGCCCTCAGATATGGCTGAACCCATTCCACAATTTTTTTTTTATTAAGACCAGCATAATTGGATGTGTACTACACTTGACTGTACTTGTCCTACATGCTAGAGTTAATGTAGAGCACCGAGTCGTTTTGTTATCTCGATATTGTAGAGACCAAAGCAACAAGTTTCAGATGTCGGTGCTTCAAAATACACTGTAACACATAACAGTTGTTGATGAAAATTATGACAATTACTTGACCTTGAGATCTCTTTGGCTCTTAAGATTACAAAGGTCATGAGAAAAACGTCCGACTGTATATTTTTTGCCTGTACCACCATCATGTAGATGGGTTACCACATTTTAGGCAGGGCTCGAACTTAACGACGTCACTGACTGCAGTTACCGTCTTTGAGATATAAGTTGCCATGGGTAGACAGCATTATCAATGGCACTTTTATCTACCAATATTTAACATTTGCACGTTGGAAATATGTCTACATACAGCAAATTAACCTTTCAGTCAGGTTTATTGCTGCAAATGTCACTTTTAAAAAAAATTGCCATAAGCAGGCTCAAAATTGCATGGCAATCATTTTTTTTAATTGCTATGGGAGACAAATTCTTAAGTTCGAGCCCTGTTTAGGTACCTGATAGCAAGTACTCTGTGATGTCATAAAAAATAGAAATGGAAATAAAAATTTACCCTGCTACATATTACTGTCTGATATGAATGACTGATGACCTAAACAAGTTGATACCGAAGCCTAAGAATGCTGCAATTCCATCTTAAATATTAACACCATGCATGCATTAACTAGTAGCTAGTATTAATGCAAAGTTACCAACATGCACACTCGGTTGGGAAGCATATATTCTTTGTAATTTTATACCAATTTTGTTTTGATTAAACAAGCTGTGAAAAATGGCTTGCACTGCCAATTAATGACATCTCTGGTTCTATCTAAAACCATCGACACACCAAACAGCCAAAGTGTGTCTTGGACAGAACTCTATTGGAGAAGTCAGTGATTCGAATTCCAACCTACAGCATGGTTTTCATGTTAATTTTCAACCCTGTAGCAGATGGTAACAGCCGCCTAAAATTTCCAATATGAAATTTTTAAACTATGCTCAAATAAACTTGGTATGCCAGGAACTGAATACTGATCTAGTCAGATACTATTTCACATGCAGAATCATCCAGTAAATCCATTTTGAGTGGAAATCAAATCTTAAATCATAATGTTTGTTTTGTTTAATGACACCACTAGAGCACATTGATTAATTAATCATCGGCTATTGGATGTTAAGCACTTGGTAATTCTGACATGTAGTCTTCAGAGAGAACATATGTTTCCAGTAGCAGCATGGAATTGTTTATATGCACTTTCCCATAGACAAGCCAGCACATACCATGGCTTTGATATTTCTTTGGGCACTGGTTGGGATGGGCAAAAAACCCAATGGGTCTGCAGATGTCGTCCAACCCTACAACCAAGAGCACTCCAGGCAACACCTCTACCGACTGAGATAGTGTGAGGACAAAAAACAAATCACAAATCACTTAATTCAAATGTGGACAAACCCCTTGGAAGCAATTTCATACTGAATTTATTACAAAATAAGCAAAACTAGTTGTCATTGCACTGGTTCTTACACAGGTTATATTTAAACCTGATTCAGATGCCAACACCTTTTAACAATTGCTGAACGGTCTTGTGTGCATGATGCTATTCATTGCACATAACTTGCTGTATTCATTAACGGTGGCATCACTTGTGTGGATGTTCACCGATCTGGTTCTGTATAAGTTGGGGCGGCATTTAGCTCAGTCAGTTGAGTGCTCGCCTGAGGTGCTTGCATCGTAGTATCAAACCATCTTGCTGGATCCATTTAACTGATTGGGTTTTTTTTCCCCGTTCCAATCAGTGCACCACAACTGGTCAATGGCTGTGGCGTGTACTTTGCTGTGTGTGGGAAAGTGCATATAAGAGATCCCTTGCTGTATTAGGAAAAATGTAGCAGGTTTCCTTTGATGACTACGAGTCAGAATTACCAAATCTTTGACATGCAGTGTAAACTGATGACGAGTGTGTTCTGTATTGTGATTGGTTAATTACATTATTTTTCCAGGATCAAATTAAAATAATACCCGGAAAGCTAATGACATCATTAGAAAGTGATGTTATTAGCAATTGGAACAGGCCAAGTCGACGGTTCAAGTGTCTACAGTTAGATTGTAGCCAGGGTTTTTTTTCTCTCAAGAAATACCAAATATGCAGTTAGTTCCGTAGAAAAATGATTCAATTTACAATGGACATAACCATATGGAGGTTTTAGATTTGCAAGTGTTACTGTCTATTTGATCCTGCAAATGTTTAATTTTTAACCTCAGGCTAAAGCCTTCGTTCAAAAATTACATCTGCAGGATCAAACAGACAGACAATAACACACGCAAATCTAAAAACTCCATATGGTTATCTCCTAAATAGCCGATGATTAATAAAGCAATGTGCTCTAGTGGTGTCATTAAATAAAACAAATTTTAACTTTGTACTAGTTGTAGCATACAACTTTTACAAGTCACCATTATTAGTATGGTTTTGGGTCATACCGGTACTCATGAAGTGCAGTGAGTTTTATTTACAATTTTAAGCCTCTTTCAAACTGAATTTAATCCATGAATAACGCTATAAACAAGAAATGTAAGAATCAAAGGTTAAACCACAGGATGTAGATTAAGTAATACTTACTAATGCATATTGCAGCTAACAAGCGGACGGGAATTTCTGGTGGATCACAGTCTGGGAAAATAGGCTGAAGAGCGTAATAGGCAAACGTAAGAGCCACTATTGCTTGGGCGGTCGGACGAATTATTATTAAATTAACCTGAAATGGAAATAAAATAGAAATCAGTTTTGTGGCAAAATAAATCAAATGTATTTAATACTGATATGGAAATGAAATTTACAAAAAGTAGTTCCACAATCTGCAAAATTTTGAAGTGTGTGTGTGTGTGTGTATGTGTGTGTGCGCAGCTATTTTATTAAAATGTAAATTTTTATTTGTTTGTCTGAAATCCATAAAAAGTATTTGATGAGAAAAACACACCACTAGATTTATCTATAAAAAGTACTGTACCAGTATCTAAATGTTTGAGCTACTATTGTCAAACAGATCTATTTCTTTTCGTCAAATTGTTTTCTGACAAAAAGCCTATATAAGGTCAGTTATCTCACCGTATAGGGAGCTATTACTCCTGCTCCCCAACATTCCCCTGAGAATAGTTCAAGGAGTTATTTTTAGCATGTGAATTAATAATACATCAATATATAATAATATCACAAATGACTCTCTCATAATCTTTAACATCATGACAATGCCATACAAACTGTATGCATGTGACATCATTAGAGATGGAGTGTGGACTCTATAAAGTTATAAGTACATGCATAGGTCTCCAAGGTCTCCTGGCAAAAAAAGTCCCCAATCAAGTACAAAGAAAAGTCAAGACACATACCCATAGCTGCAGAAATGCTAGGAAAGGTCCAAAAGCTTCAAGAATATAGGCATAGTCCCCTCCAGATCGGTTGATGGTCGTTCCCAGTTCCGCATAACACAAGGCACCAATCAGAGACAAGAGACCACAGCCTGTCCACACTATTAGAGATACACCAACCTGAAAAACAACAAGAAGAAAGAATAATTCAGTTCTCTAAGCCACTGTACCTCAGCTGAAGGCACCTTAAAGGTACAGACCCTAGTTTCAGCCCTTGAAAATGGACACTACGTTTAGCTAATTCTACAAAACTGTTACACATCTGGATACGGTTACCTCAGCCATACTATAATCCAACCCATCATAGACAGGTGTACATAAAAACTGCTCCAATAGTGAAAAATATACTTTAGTGTTTAAAACATAGGGTCTGTCACTTAAAGCAAATATTTCACCCTTTAATTCACGGTTCGCATTTTACCACTGCCGGTGTGCTAAAAACAATTGGCCATTTTCAATGCCAGGAAAATACTTTGGTGCCCTATCTGGTTTGGCAATGTACTATTGGTAATATGATAAAAGGCATCTGTGATAAACAGTTTGTTTTGTTTTGTCCAGAGCATTATCAGTGAACTTGTTATAATCTGGATATGTTGCATAATATTACAATCACGATGTTTTGTACTCCACTTCAGGAACAAAGGCACGGTTTACAATGACATAATATGCAATCATGGAATGTATCTTTGACCACTTGCTTAGAATGGAGGGATGGATGAATTAACAAACATTCTAAGAGAACTGCTAAAGTAATACATGTCAAGGTAAATTTAGTTTTTAAAATCGTGATTAGTGATAGTTCTAGTCATTTGAAAATTTATTAACACTGTTTAGTGTTTAAAATTGTGTAGCGATCTCTGAAACTTGTGTAGCAAATCACGACATGATACTAAACAAAATGTTCCATGCATGTCCCTTACTGTGAAAAATGGGTAAATTGCCATAAAAGTAAAACTCAACATCTGTAACAGTACATCATAAGGGGCGGGACGGAGCCCTGTGGTAAAGCGTTTGCTTGATGTGCAGTCGGTCCAGAATTGATCCCCGTCGGTGGACCCAAGGCTGTGGTATGTACTATCCTGTCTGTGGGATTGTGCATATAAAAGATCCCTTGCTGCTAAAAAAAAAAAGAGTAGCCCATGAAGTGGCGACAGCGGGTTTCCTCTCTCAATATCTATGTGGTCTAACGCCATATAACTGTAAATTAAATGTGTTGTGTGAGTCATTAAATAAACATTTCCTTCCTTCCAGTACATCCTAAAGCTATACACAAAATTTTAGCTCAATATCTTGAGGCATTGTGAAAATAAGTCCCGAAAAGTAAATGTGAGGCAAAAGCAACTGTGTAGACAGACAGAGGGACAGACAGACAGAGGGACAGACAGACGGTGATAAAACCTATAGTCCCACCCCACCCCCGGGCGGTATGATCCAAAACATTAATTACTAGTAATTACACAGCACTGGAGATCAATAAAAGTGATTGATCTTATGACCCCTCACACCTTAGACAAGACGTCACCATCAGTTATAAGGCTGGTAGGTACTATGTTCACAAGCTGGTACTGGCTCCCATCCAGAGCGAGTTTAACAACTCAGTCAGAGTCAATAGGTAGGTGTACTTAAGGCCACTGCACCACCTTCTCTCTTATTAACCACTAACCCATTGTCCTGAACAGACAGCCCACATAACTGAGGTGTTGCCAAGGACTATGTGCTTGAACCTCAACTAGATATGAAAACAATTATAAATAAAAGAAATGAGATGAAACCTAAGCAAGGTTTTTTTTCCACTATTGCTCCCTTGAAGGGAGGTCTGGTCAGGTCAGACTCTTTCACACACCCCCCATAAAACCCCCAAAAATAAATAAATGTGGGTTTTTTTTTAATATGCATGAACCTTACTTGGAATTAATTAATATGGCATGTTACGGTACATGTATCCATCTTCCCAGTAAGGAGGTCATACATCTTTAATTAGTAAAACATGTTCCACATCTCATGTAATTGTATATGAGGAAAATCTGATTGTTATTGTGTACAGTGGTGACCGATATTTGTGCCAAAATTGACGCAGAGCCAAGATTACATCAATGCCCAAACCGTGACTAGAGCGCTGTCAACAGCTATTCTTGAAAAATCATTGGTCAAATGTAAAGTTATGAATTCTTGAAAAAATCATTGGTTGAGTGTAAAGTTATTGTTGAAAAATCATTGGTCAAATGTAAAGTTAGTCTTGAAAAAATCATTGGTGAAATTATTTAAAGTTATTGTTGAAAAATAACTGGTTAGATGTAAAGTTATTAAAGTTATTCTTTAAAAAATTATTGGTTAAACGTAAAGTTATTCTTAAAAAAAAAATCTTAAATTATTAGTTACAAATCAACAGTTATTCCTGAAAATATTATTAGTTAAAAAGTAATATGATAACATATGTTATATTTTTATGAATAAGAGGCACCAAAATAAGCAATTTATATCTGGTACCCATGTACATATTGACACTACAAAATACAGACCCGGTAACCTATAAATTACAACACATTAGTTTTTCTGTCAGAAAGAAATTTTTGGGTATGGCACTGTGGAATTAAATGCAACCACAGTCAACAGGGGGGGAGGGGGGGGGACCTCCCCCAGAAAGAAAATGAGTTAAGTTTAGGGTTAGGGTTAAGAAAATCATACAGAAATGATGAGAGTAATTAATTTTGTCAAAAGGTTAACTTAAAAAAAAAACAATCTGCAAAACAATTTGGGTATGGCACCATACGTTTTACCCTTTGGCAGAAACCCTGACGTCACGTGTATAAAATTTCCAATATTATTATAAAAATCCCTCTACAGACACTGATAAGTACTTTGTTATTCATTCATGTCACTGTTGTAACTGTACTGATCAATACTGTATACATAAATACAACTGATCAAAATGTAGGTGGTGTAGAGAGAACAAAGTATCTTATTGACACGCGGTGACCTACATGTACTGGTAACCTGGACAACCCATCTCCACTTATTTCAAAGACTGAACAACATCCTGTCAAGAGGGGGTTAGGTGGAAAGAAAAGGGGGGAAAAGTGTCCATTTTAGTTTTTTTAAAACTTGTCCTTTTTTTTTTGCTAGAGAAGAAAAGAAAGAATGAAATGTTTTATTTAACGACGCACTCAATACGTTTTATTTACGGTTATATGGCGTCAGACATATGGTTAAGGACCACAGATTTTGAGAGAAAACCTGCTGTCGCCACTTCATGGGCTACTCTTTCCGATTAGGGCCATTCCGTGGTAATGATTTAAGCCAGGACGTGACATTCTGACTCTTATGATCTCCTTAACTAAAAATCCTTTTTAAATGGAAATGCAGTTTTATCATTTATGGGCTCATTACATATAGTAGTATTAGCATGTCAGGCCTAATTTAGTTTTTTGTAAAAAAAATTGACTTATAAAGTGAAAAGTAAAATGTGCCAGGACGTGACAAAAATGGACATGACTTTTTTTAACATTGCAGTAAATTCCAAAACTCTGCTCTCCTGGTAGAATGTTTGCTTATTGAAATACACTGTTTAACACAATATCCAGTCTATTTCTAAATGGCATATAGCAATTTACTAAAAAAATATTCTTTATGATGTAACATACTTTTTAAAATTTCAGTACAAGCCAGGACGTGACTTTTTGTCCAGTTCACTTATACAACTAATAAATGATATGTATATCAAATAATACTAATGAAACACTGTTAGTTTATGAAAGCAATGATATTTACTGGTTTTAAGTATTTTTATCATCAAAATAATGCATAAAATCCCAAATAATTGATCTGTTATGCAAAAAAAAAAATTCTCATACAATATTCATATAATATACTTTTATAACCCGTAACAATATCATTTGTCAACAAGATTGCTTATCCTGATGTTGCTAAGTCTGGTGATTTTTGTCCTACCTGTACAATACATGTACAAACTAAAAAGATGAAGTATCTACCGTAGGTGTTACTTTTTCGTTGGCTGCAGCATCACTTTTGCATTTAGCTCAACATTGATTGTACAAATGTAGCTTCATTTCTTATAAATCACAAGTGACATGTCCTGCATCAGTAAAGATTCATTTATAGTTCCATCTATGAATGTTCTCCTCAATGCACGTCAAAATTTGTTTTTCAATTTTATTATTTAAAAATTTTAATTTAATGTTTTGAAGTTTGATTTTTTAAAAATGTTTTAAAAACATTTTTAATATGCATTGAGATGGATATCTACAGATGCACTATCAATGACACTGAATAAGTTTATGGTAGGCAAGACATTTAATTCTGAAAAATTCTTGTTTGCAATTTACCACATGTTTTAGAATTAAAATATATTATATTTTGCCTTTTGCTGGTATTTTTATGATCATCTGATTTAATTGGAATTCAAAATATGAACCCCAGTCAGTATAGAAATTAGTTTTTGGACAGTTTCTTCTTTCTGTTTATCATTATCTGATAGGCCAAACTGTCAACAATGTATATTAATATAAACTGTTGATGGTTGACAATAGCAAAAATCTCAACAACACAATTGATTTGAATTCCTCCAACCCAAGTTTTATGATCAACATGTATCTTTACCAATTACATCCTTCACTGGAGAAATGTTGGTTTATATATTCTAATTCATGTTTGGATGGACCCGTATCTGCCAAGGAATAAACTTAAGATTTTAGCAGAACATTCTATTTGAACAATTGATACAATATTTATTGTATGTGTACACCAGTTTGGATTTACAAAATGAAAAATTTAGTATAAATACAATATTCCTTAAATTGGTAGATTATCAATGATTCATTGTTTGGTCAAAACATAGAAGCATAGAATTGATAATAGTATTTTTTTTATCATAGTATTTTTTTATCTACATAAATCCACGTTAAATATTCGAACATGCTCCCCCGAACGTCCACTTTCTCTGTTTCTGATTCTTAATGGAGTCTTTGGAGAAAGCAAAAATATTGAAAATAAAAGTAATTTCTTTTAGGTACATGTGCATTATCTAGTCAGTTTTGCCAATTTCTTTATATAGAGAGATTTAATACATTTTTAATCTTTACTAAATTTAACCTGCCATCTTGAATGTCATTCCTGGCTCAAAGTTTGAGGTGGTTATTTTAATCATTTAATACAGTCAGTCATCATTATACCTTTTATTTATACTTGGAACATTGAGAAGGAGGAGGATTAAAAAGGATTTTTATTTCTGAAAAATAGTTTTTAAATAAAACTAACTTTTATATTTCAAATCAGCCAGGACGTGACATTATATATTTTGAAAAATAATTTAATATACTAATTATGATATGAAAGAAGGCAAAGTAGTATTTTCATCATATGTAGTATATTTTAGATGTGATGTCCTGATACCTAATTTTTAAATTTGACATAACATAAAAAAATGTCACGTCCTGGCTTACAAAAATTCTTTTTTTTAATAAAACCGGCATTAAAACCCATAAAACTTAAGTAAATTGGCCATAAAAGTATATTTGTATGTCTTTAAGGGTGTTAACTTTAAGTTATAATAAAAATTTAGTTTAACTGATCATTTTGAAATTTCCACACCCATGGACCAAATACCATGGAATGGCCCATTAGCAGCAAGGGATCTTTTATTTGCGCTTCCCACAGGCAGGATAGCACAAACCATGGCCTTTGTTGAACCAGTTATGGATCACTGGTCAGTGCAAGTGGTTTACACCTACCCATTGAGCCTTGCGGTGCATTCACTCAGGGTTTGGAGTCAGTATCTGGATTAAAAATCCCATGCCTCGACTGGGATTCGAACCCAGTACCTACCAGCCTGTAGACCGATGGCCTAACCACGACGCCACCGACAGGATATGCACTTAGGATTTTTTTTGACTGGCCAATCGGGCCACTCACAGCAACATTTGAATCGCCCATACAACTTTTGAATGGCCCGCGACCGAATTTCGTTTTGAATTTTTTAAACTTAAATTGCACTTTAAAAACATGTTATCATATCATACAAACAATAATAACAACACAAAAGAAGGAAACAGAATTTGTTTTAGTTTTACTACAAACTGTTGTAATTAAATTCTAATTATTGTGTTGTCACGGGACCCACACAATCAAACATCTGGAATGTTTTACCAAGGTTCGGTCTACCTACGAATACATTTACGTGGTCGAGGTTTTCCAAATACATAATCAAAACCGGCCGAGGCATTCCGAATGGTTCTAGACTGTTCGATATACTGGGGAAGTGGTCGCTATTATGTCCTATATGGGTTTGGTTGTGCAGATATTAACAGGAAACCAGTTGAACTAAAAAAAATAATAACTTTCCGATCTCTTACAAAATTAGTTATTTGCATTTTGATACATAATACAATATGCGGAAAGTGCACACCCTGCACCGTTGCTAGAGAAGAAGACCCTATATTACTGTTACTATGATGCCATGATTAATGTTGCAATTTCATCATCAATCATTGATTATAATTGATTTACACCAACCACTAATTTTTTTGTATTTTATACATCAAATAATCAATCCTTACATCTTCACACTGAGCCATAGGCATAGGAAGATGGCAATAGTTGGGGGTGGGGGGGTAGGGTGCAGCTATATACTAATTTCAAGTATGAGAAGGCAATGCAATATCTTCAAAGTTGGGTGTCCAGTGCCCCCTACCACCCCCACCTCCCAACATCTATGTGAACTATTAAAACTAATTTGAGGGGAGGAAAGTGGAGTGACACTGGATTGTGATCCGAGTGCAGGCGCGGATCCAGAGGGTCTAGACACCCCTGCTCAGGACAACAATTTTTCTGTCCATTTATTTTAATGAATGAGTAAGTGAATGAATGAATGTTTAACGACACCCCAGCAATTAGTTGCATATGACCCCCCTGCAAAGATTTCTGGATCCGCATCTGTACCAACTTTAAGACTAATGGGTTAATATAATAACTATTAACTGTTATATTGACTTATGGATGAAAGAAATAGAATGTGTGTTTAATGACACCTCAGCACATTTTCAAACAGTGATTATGTGGTGTCTAACATATCGTTATTTCAACACTTGGGCTGGGAGACAGGCTGCAAATCTGCTACTGCCACAGGCTACTCCCGCCAAAAAGGTTAGGTTTAATGTGCACATTCAAAACAAGCTGCTATAGTGCATGCCTGTCATAAGCACAGGTGTCGGCCTGGGCCGGCTCTTCCGTCCAGGACAGGAAACGGGTTTGGGGTGGGTGGGAAGAGAGGACCGCCTGTGCTGGCAAGTACAAAAGAGCACCAGCAGCCTGGCCAGTGTCGGTAGCAGGCGGGTGCCTGTGATGGAACATGCTCTTATCTTTTCGCCTGTGGCGATGTTAATTGTTTTAGAGGGCCGTGTGCAGCTTGGTTACGTAATTCCCCCGCACGACGGTGGTAGTCCTGCATCCCAATATGCACTTAGACCAGGTGGGCACAGTGGTTACGTAATACCTCCAGTAGTTCGGTTTACAACCGGGGTATTTCTAGCGACCTGGCGACGGTCTGTCTGGCCATCTAAGAAAATATACCGTCTTGGTCGCTGTGGAAAAATACACATCATAAGATTCGGTCCCGCGTACTGTCTCCGGACCAGTCTGGGATTTTTATAATAAATAGCTAGGATTTTAGATATATCGAGGAGAAACATTGGAAGTATCCAGGGGAACGGACGTGGTCCAACTGAACGAACTATATCAGTTCAGACCGGACTTGGAAAATACATATTTCTGCTCTGTTGTATAACCTTGATGTGATTGATGTGACTTTAAATTTTTTAATACTGTATTATACCAATATTCTTTAGACAGTGTCTCCGGTAATCTGACGAAGTAAATTGTAGGCTTCACTGTTCTTATATTTTTATACGAGTATTTGGTAAGATAAAGCTTAGCCGGTCATCCTAGAGGACCTAGGTAAACAGTAGGTTATTGTCTTTATTGTGATATGTACCAGTATTAATTCTGTATTACAAGGTTACTGAATGAGTATTTAAGGGTTAATTAAAAATTAACCAGTTAGGAATAGAGTTGTAATTCCTTTATTAATTAAGTTCCCCTGACAGCGTTTCTCAATTATCACACGTGTGTGTGTTGTATCACGGTGAAGTGATTAGAATATTGTGTAAACTAGACACCTAGTGATTAACTAATTAAGTGATTAGCTCTGGGTTGTTATTATATTGTTGTTGTTAATTAACTACTGCGGCAAGTACATTTGTCAGCGTTAGAGTTAATACAGATTCCAAAGTGTATTGTGTTTTGTTGTGTTTTCTAGTGAACTAAACGTGCTACATATATATATTTATATAAGATCTTATCTGATTACTCCTAGAGCCGGGCCACTCGGGTAGTAGCCTGCCCGATACAGATAGATCTAATAGATATACAGTTAGGAGAGATATTTGGATAATCGTGTTTTATTCAGTTACGGGTATGATAGGATCCCCGTGACAGTGCCAAAAGCTGCAAGTGATCTATTATATGTATTTCCCCACAGATAGGGAAGTTCATAACACAGTCTTTGATGTACCAGTTGTGGTGTACTGTCTGGGATAGAGGGGTAGGGGATACATGTAGTTCACTGTGGGCGATTGACCAATCCTACCTCATTCACAAGTCAATTGAGTTTATCAACAACGAACATGTATAAATATTTGAATGGGGGGGGAGAGGTGACAAACACATTTTTTTAAAACACATTTATCGTCCGGGGGGGGGGGGGGGGGGGGGGGGGGGGGGGGCAGAAATGGCCCTCCTTCAATTACACTTCTTTTTGGCCACTGTTATATATTTTCCTATTGTGCTATAACATTTAATAATGTGGCTGGCTTGACTCCCACCCCCATATGTAACATCCTAGCTACACCAGACTAGTGTTTTTGAGGAGTTATGTATACATGTGTTTAGCAGGACCATTCAAGTCAATTTTTGGGGGTTTTAGGGAGGGGGGCATAAGCTCTCGCTCCCCTCTAGTTTCTGTAGCACTGTTATCCACTGATTGAGCTGCATAGACCCTACACATGGGCGTACATGGGGGGGGGGTCGACCGAACCCCCCCCCCCCCCCGAAATCGCTTTTTTTTATAATTTAATATATCTGACATTGATATCTGACATTATTATATTTACTCAAAATAGAAATATATGCCCAATATCTCTGCAATCTATTTTGGAACCCCCCTTTTCAAAATCCTATGTACGCCCGCCCATGCTACACCTTCAAGCTGGTCAGATGATGCAACACTCCTGCAACACTGTCAACAGACAATGCACAGGAAATGTTTGACAGTTTTAACAGATGTCATTTATAAGAAAGAAAATATTTTTAGTATGAAGAAAAATTCTGATGTATTTATATTTTAAGCTGAATACTTACCGATCCTGTATTTTCTAAGACACCTTTCGGACTGACGAAAATGCCAGACCCAATAATAGATCCGATGATAATGGCACATCCGTTTAAAAGAGTGATTTTTCGTTTTAGTTCCACTTTGGTGTCATCAATCTCTACTTTGGGTTCATTTCCATTAGTAGAATTAACGGAGTTGATATCCTTTCTCGTCATAACTGCTAAATGTCAACTGTCCTACATGTATCGAGAAAGTAGTGACAGCTACACCAACTACCGCGCCAGCTACACGTGGATATCTGCTACACAAATATCTTCCTTGCCGCTAAGTGTAAATTACCGGTATCCAGGTCGAGGGTGGTACTGCGCAAGCGCAAATGATACTAACACAATAAATAGGCCTATCGAGTCATTGTATAAACGAAATAAATTAACACAGTAAACAATAACAATAACAAACAGTGATGTATATTTTTATTGAAGCGAAAGACTAGAAATGTTTTGGGTTTTTTGTTGTTATTTTTTTTTTACTCATTACTTTTAGTTTGGTCATTATTATCGATATACAAAATAATTTTCTTGTACTCGCGAGCGATTTGATTCGAGGATCATTCGGTGCGCGTAAAAAAAAAAAGGAGCGATTTTTAAAAACACGCGTTTTGAAGTTGGATGGAGGTTATTCAAAGGGATCTATTCCAAATAAAACACCACAGTTACTTTAACAGTTCAATATGATTTATATTTATTTTGTACAAATAATGAACCATTGCAAGATACGTTCGGCTGGCTTCGTTTACAAACTTACATTAATGGTTGTAGGAACCGCCGAGTAAAATTTCACGCAGATAGAGCGGGAGCGGGAGTGCTATTTTATAAAACGAGCTTGGGAATTATTCCCGAACTCGTTCCGTATGGCACTCCAGCTCATGCAATAAGCTATTATATCCACACACACACACAGACACACACACACACACACACACACACGAATCGCCCGCAACTTGCAAACTTGTCACGATACGTTCTGACTCCTGAGCTATCGAGTCATCATTATTTTTTTATTTTTTTAACGACACCACTAGAGCACGTTCATTTATTAATCACTGGCTATTGGATGTCTGACAAGGGACAAGGGCATTAAAAAATAAATTACAATCTTTCTACAAAAGTGTTTGTTTTTATTTTTGTGTGATCTGCTTTGCCTACAGTATCTTGAAATGACAAGTGACCATAGGAGTACGGGCTCCCATTTTTGCAGGGGCAGGCTGGTTTTGGCCCGAATTAAACGAAAATGCCCGAATCTGGATGACAACTATTTATTCATATTCAAATAGCTATGAGGGTTGTACATAAACGAATCACAACGCATTTTTGCATACAACTAATTTTGAGGGTAGAATGATGGAAATACATTGTAAAAAGGTCTCAGGTTTGCACATTTTGCCCGAATATTTGTATAATGTTTTGCACTAGGTGCACCCTACGCTTATACAAGTGGAAGGTGGTTTCGGTATAGCAGACTTGCCACGATGCGTTCTGAGCTATCGAGGCATCCATAAAATGGATGCTCTTTAACTCAACCACATGCATGGGGCCTACAAGTTACGCGGTCGATCCCGCTTACGTGCATAAAACAGTGGGTAATCCTGGTACTGTCTAGTATATATTGATGTATGAATATCTATGTATTTTATGTACGTCGAGGTTGACTATTACATACATAGATATTAACGCACTCAGTGGATCCGTTGATGGCGCAGCTCGATTGTCAGATGCTTGTGCGATCTACCAATGGCTACGCTAATTACAGATCCATTGCTGGCGCAGTGCGATCAATCGATGCTTGCTCGATCGACCGACCGACGATTGCGTTATTTATCAATGGCTACGCCAATGATGGCACAATGTGATCTATCGATAGCGCATGACATATAGATGTATGAATGTCTTTATACGTGTTACGCATGTTACACAACATACGAATACAGAGCATCAGTTTTGGTATTGCTGCTTTGGAGTCCGGGTCAACACCCGGAGTATTGGTATATGCAGGAGTTTATATTGGGCTGGGGTGGTGGTGTGCATACTTACTATGATTCATGGGTAAGGGCAAAAGGCAAATCTAAAAAATAATAGAAAGTTAGTGGTTGGAGGGAAGACGTCATTGGGAAGGGGTGGGGGCATGAATTCTGTTGCCCCACTGGTTTCATTGGATGGCGTGACTTTGAAGTCTGGGTCAACACCGAAAGCATTGGCATATCCAGGATTTTATAATGAGCTGGGGTGGTGGGTGATGGTGCCCATACACAATATGATTCATGTTACAGGGCAAAAGGCAAATATGAAAAATACTAGAAAAGTAGTGGGTGGGGGGGGGGGGGGGGGGGGGAGAGAGAGAGAAAGACGTGTCATTGAGATGGGGGGGGGGGGATGAATACTAGTGATCTTCACTTTCATGCCAGACATGGACACCACCATACATTGCATCCTAAAGACTACTGACCTTGACCTCTTCGTGCCAAACATGGACAGTACCATACATTGCATCCTGAAGATTACTGACCTTGACCTCTTCGTGCCAGATATGGACACAACCATACATTGCATCCTGAAGACTACTCACCTTGACCTCTTCGTGCCAGACATGGACACTACCATACATGGCATCCTTTAGATTACTGACCTTGACCTCTTTGTGCCAGACATGGACACAACCATACATTGCATCCTGAAGACTAGACCTTGACCTCTTCATGCCAGACATGGACAAAAACATACATTGCATCCTGAAGATTACTGACCTTGACATCTTCGTGCCAGACATGGACACCACCATACATTGCATCCTGAAGATTACTGACCGTGACCTCTTTGTGCCAGACATGGACACCACCATACATTGCATTCTGAAGACTACTAACCGTGACATTTTCATGTCAAACATGGACAATACCATATATTCATGACATCCTGAAAACACAGAGATGGCAGGTGGGGCTGGGCACCCACACTGTCTGAGTCATGTTATGGGTCAACAGGCAAAAACAAAAGGTGGTCAGAAACAAAAAGTTATGATTGGGGTGAAGCATGGACTCCATGGACACCACCACTATATACCCTGAAGGCCTTACTGATCCGGACCTTCATGCCAGACATGGACACCACCACTATATACCCTGAAGGCCTTACTGATCCGGACCTTCATGCCAGACATGGACACCACCACTATATACCCTGAAGGCCTTGCTGATCCGGACCTTCATGCCAGACATGGACACCACCACTATATACCCTGAAGGCCTTGCTGATCCGGACCTTCATGCCAGACATGGACAACACCACTATACATCACATCATGAAAACTCTACTGACCATGGACTTCAACGGTCTTGTCCCATGACTTTGATCATTCTCCATGCAACTGCCAACCCTCTCTCGTCGTCTAGTTTTATGGACCTTTCCTCAAAAATGTTTTGTTTTTGTCTTTAATTGTTTTTGGCAGCATGTTTAAAATTGATCAACTCACCTGACTCTTTTGGTTTTTTAATCCAATTATGACTAATTTTAGCTTCTTTACAAAGTTTCTGTTCCAAATTTCATCCACTCCAACCTTACCTAACCTATCCACTTCTTTCCAGATTTGGTCATTTGCAAACTCTGATTCAGTGGCCAAGGTAGACATGTCTTAACTTTGAGAGGATATGGTTGTTAACAACAGTTTGTTTGTATTTAATGACACACCTAGAGCACATTGATTTATTAATCATTGGCTATTGGATGTCAAACATGTGGTCATTTTGACACAGTCATAGAGAGGAAACATGCTACATTTTTCCATTAGTAGCAAGGGATCTTTTATATGCACAATCCCAGACAGGATAGCACATACCACAGCCTTTGATATACCAGTCGTGGTGCACTGGCTGGAACGAGAAATAGGTTATGTTAACAGTTCTCATTCCCAAACCATCTGATACCAATCGATATTTTGACAACAGCCACCATGCCAAGACAGACTCTTGCATGCTTGAAGGAGCAGAATGTAGCCCAGTGGTAAAGCACTAGCCGTATTTGTGCTTGAGCACATTGGCTATTTCTCATTCCAACCAGTGCACCATGACTGGTAAAGCAAAGGCTGTGGTATTTGCTATACTGTCTGTGGGATAGTGCATATAACAGATTCCTTGAAAAATTTAGGTTTCCTCTCCGATGTCAAAATTACCAAATGTCCGATATCCAACAGCCGATGATTAATAAATCAATGTGCTCTAGTGGTGTTGTTAAATAAAAACAAACTTTAACTTCAACTGGCAAGCTTGAGAGAGCTGTAGAAGAGTGACTTGCATGTGGGTACAACACATGGACAGTGGGACAGTAACAATGTTTAGCATCCAACTGTAAATGGCCGTCATTTTACAGCAACAAGGTGCACAAATTAAAGTTAGTTAGGTTTTTTACTGGAGAACATTGGTTTATTAATGATCATCAGCTATTGGACATTTTGTAATTTTGAAGTATAGTCTTAGAGAGGAAACCTGCTACCGTAGCAGAAAATATCTTTTATATGCACCATCCCACAGACAGGACAGAACATACCGTAGCATTTGATATACCAGTTGTGGCAAAACAATTATTCCCAAAGACTAATGTTTTCATATCCTATTGTCCAGCTTTTCTCCCATGATATTAGTGTAAACAAATAGCAGCTAACCAACATGGTAATGTATACTTTTTAATTATAAATAAAAATAAAATAAGATAATAAAATATATGAATAAAAGTAATTTATTTCCCATGATCTATATTTAAAGTATAAAAATTAATATAACCTCAGCACAAACACTAGGTTTAAGCTTCGTTTTGTGCAGTAAAACTTGATGATTATTAAAATATGAATCAATTTTTAATTTGTTTAACATGCACTAAGTCAAACATCCTAGTTTCGTTGGACTGGGACTGAAATTAGTAAGAAAAGATGGATATCAAGACTAATGAAGAGGTAACACAAAGTGATGCTGTTGTCACTTATAACTTAACATTTTGTCTTCATCAATGCACCTCCCCCCCCCCCCCATGCCCCCCCAAAAGAAACAACAACAATAAACCCAACACCTGAGCCAATTTGTGCCTAAAACTACATTGTATTACATGCATTTCATAAATGAATACCTGCAAGTTTGTAAAAAAAACCTTACTATATGGGATTAAGGGGAAATAACTGCCTAATAAAATTAAAAACAAAAAACACACCAGTGTTGTCTCTAGTATATACATGTACAAAAAGGAAATTATTTTTTCAATTTAAAGACACCACTAGAGCACATTGATTTATTAATCATTGGCTACTGGGTGTCAAACATTTGATAATTTTTTAGGAAAGTCTTAGAGAAAATCCACTATCTTTTGATTAGCAGCAAGGGATCTTTAATATGCATTTTCCCACATAGGACAGCACATACCACAGCCTTTTAAATACCAGTCATGGGGTACTGGTTGGAACAGGAAAAAAAAGCAATCATAGAATGGTTCAATCCATCAATGTACTTTAGGCAAGTACTCTACTGACTAAGCTAAATTCTGCCCCATATTAATTATCGGTCATTTAATTCTGATACATGGTCTTTGGAGTAAACTTGCTACATTTGTTTTTCACTATCACCAAAGGATATTTTATAGGCACAGCTTATACCATGACCTTTGATTTAGGACAGGAAAACTGCATGGGTCTGCCAATGGAAGTCGTTCCTGCGACCCAAGTACATCAGACGAGTGCTCAATCAACTGATCACGATCCCGCCCCTATACGTACAAAATGTATCAAAATGTTCCCAAGAACATCTGTGGTTCAAGGACCTCATAGGCACCTGTACAGGGCTTGAACTTACCGATGGCACCAACGACAATTGCCGTCATCGAGATATAAATTGCCATAGGTAGAGAGCATCACTGAGGCACTGTTGTGCCATCAGTAAAGTTCCTCAACAATGGTAAAATGTATACTGCCAATATTTAACATTTGCACGTTTGAAATGTCTACATACATATTTTCTGCATATGTCAGTTTAAATATTGCCATACACAGGCTCAACATTGCCGTCAGTGGGTCGTCTCACCCATGGCAATTCTATTAAAAATTGCTGCGGAAGACAAATTTTTAAGTTTGAGCCCTGCCTGTATATACCATGTGGCTTTGTGTTAAAAGTATCAGTTGTTACATTATAATTTTATATGCATTTCGTGCCACTTGAATATTCATAAATCGGGGGGGGGGGGGGGGGGGGGGGGGGGAGAAGAAGTGGAAAGTCTGCTTTATTATAATTTAACAAAAACAAAAACAAAATTAAAATTAAAAATTGAGTCTCTTAATACACTCCAGCAACTTGCCTCTGAACTACAGCTTTCTGAAGGCAGTATCAATACTTAAGTGTGTTCCCAGCAGCCCCCTTCAGAAATTTTCATGTATCTTAATATACATCATTATCCAGGAGCAGAGCACTGAATTTATTGTTAAGATCACAGTCAGCAATAACATCATACATAGGGTCACTGTCTGTGTTCACATTATCATCAGCATCATCCACCAAGTCAGAAGCTGTAACTGTTCCAGCTTTCTTTTTTTCACGCTTCCTTGCTGTTTTCTTTCTCTTACTCGCTGAATCTTGGAAGAACTCTGCAGAAATTGCTCCTAAAATGGCCGTCTGCATTTTGGTGAACAAGTCGGCAAGAGGAGAACCTTTTATCAACATCCCTTGTATGCAGTGGTTCGCATCTACCCTGGTATGAAGATCTCTACAGAAGTTGTACAAAAAGGTGCAGTTCAAAAGCTTTGTCAGACAGGGTTTTGAAAAGGGATACTGTAAGACCTGATTCAGATGGATTGTGTCCAAGAGGCAAGCCTGGAGTTGTGAAAACCCATGAGTAATCTGAGGCTCAATTGGATTCGTATTCGTTACTTTCTGCATCTCCCGGTGGTGTTTGGAAAGGTTATTGCACACCATGACCAGTTCCTTTTCTGTAGCAACATCACAGCTTTCTGAAACACTCAATTGGCTCACAGGTTCCGAAACATCACAATGTCCATTTTTCTTACTTTCATGCGTTTCATCTTGGTTTCCTTGACTAGTAGGCAGCAATGACAAGCACCCCCCAGAACGACTGCTTTCAAGTCTGGCTTTGACATGGAGAAATATGATGCAAACAAAGACAGCATCTAAATGATGCCTTGTCACCTTAGGTTCAGCATTATTAAGCCAGAAAATAACAGATGCCATGATTAGCTGCAGGTCATGAGAAAAGAGATTAACAAAGTCCACACTCAATGACAAACTTTCAGTAAGAATTTGCCTTTTACGTGTTAGTGAGCAGTGTGGAATGTCACTCACTCCTGGGAGTTTCCCATACTCTGGCAATTCCATTACTGGGTCAACAAGGGTCTTCTTCAAATGTTTGCGCTCTCTCACATATTCCTCAACAGCCTGGGCTTTAACCGTTAGACTTTGCTCTTCGAGTGACGAAACATCTTCCTTTAACAGAATACCATACATCACCTTCCTGATCCTCTCAGACCTAACATATGTCGAGGGCTGTCTCAGGTCTTCAACCTGGGTCTGCTGGACAATTCGATGCAGAACTATGGAGTTCTGTATGTAGAATCCACAACAATCTCCACACCTGAGAGACTGGACAAACCAAGTAGGAAGTGATGTTCCATTATATGCCTTGCATGTATCAGTGTACAGAGCAGCTTCTGCTCTTGAGTCACCTTCAAAATACTTCTGAAGGTCAAATGATTCAAAGGTTTCGGGATCAATGTAAGAATCTATAGACCTGGTTATTATCTTTTGAACACGTTCTTTACTTGCAGAGCTGAAGTATGCAAGAAGGGATTCAACAGCATCAGTTATGTTGTGGTTGTGCTTCAGCCAATGTAAAATGGCAACCATTTTAGAAAACTTCTTGGACATTATCAGTTTATTCTTTTTAGATTTCTGGCAATATTTAAGCTGAGAGAAGAAAGGTTCAAAGACTGTGGCATCAACAAAGTCGTTTCCCACCAAAGTTGCAAAAAGAGGCATGCATGACTTATCAACACCGTTGACACTTTTAACAAAATGCTCGATGTGAAACAACTGGGAAGATACATATGGAAATGTTTTGTGCGTGTCTTCATCTTCACCATAGGTTATTCTGAAGTCCACGTAGTCTAAAATGATAAGCCCAGCTTTCAAATTGAAGATGAAAAAATCACTGTCGTTACTGAGGACTGGACAGTTCCAAAAATTGGCTAAAGTAACCAGTTGTCGATCAGCTTCAAAGTCACATGTCACGTGAGGAATTCCCACCAAGTCTAGTGTCGTCTTGAAGGTTTCGTACGCAAGAATGGGAAGGACTTTCCCACGTTTTCCATTGGAAATCAATCCAGCAAGGTGAATTCTTTCTTTTGCTCTGTAAAGGGTGGTTTTTAGCTTTCTTCCATCAGTTTCATACCCACCATCAAACACAACGAAAGGTTCAATGTTACATGATTTCAATGTCTGAAAAATCTCTTTGACCTTTTTGGAATACTGGTCATAATCCCCACCGAACTGATACCTCACATGGCAATAGTAGTATAAAAAGTAATAGAAGTTGTTCCCATCTATCACTAGTTTACTGTCATGGAAACGGTAGTCTTGGAGGAAGTGAGGATTGCTGTCAATGTATGATGTGAACCCATGAACGCCCATTGTCACAACTCTAATATTCTAACATCTTTCAAACTGATTAATTAGAAAAGTTGATATCAATATGTCATTCAGATTGTTTCCTGCTGTCACGAATTTGGTACCATGTTTATAGCAAGTCCTCAAGTGAAGTCTTCTGTTGATAAACAGTGAAATCCCATTGCCTGTTGATCCTTACAGCACAAAAAACAGATCCTGCAAGGAAAAAATAGTATCTATGTGTAAGAACATTGTTGTTAAGTTCCATATTGTCAGCCTTTTGGCATAATTGCCTAGCTCATTTTCAGAGCTTTTGAGACCAATGGAGAAAACTTATTTTTATACGAATTTTTTTTATTTTGTTCAAATTATTTTAACAACAATTAAGAAGAACAAATGTTGTTCTTGTTTTAATCAAATAATCTTTAAATAATTAATTTCTGTGTGTACAAAAATCAGTTTATTCCACTAGTCTCAAAAACTCTAAAACTTGAGTTATATGAATATGACTAATCAAGACATTTTATGCAAATGAATTCGTTGAACAAAGTGCCTTTTTTTTTTTTTTATCACTACGTGCATTCATACACTGTTACGCTGTCAGCTAATCTGAGGTCATGACCTCTCAAAATGCATATCTTGCAATGTCGGAGACCAAAAATACCCCATGCATTATAATAAAACAAGGAAAGACACATTATAATAAAACAAGGAAAGACACATTATTTTACAAACCTTTAGGCACAACACCACGATTTGTCACCTTTACCTTTAATACTAATTCAGTAACTGATAACAACTGTACAAGTGGTATACTTCCACTTGTAATAGTTACAAGTATAATAATGGTCAGCAACATGAGACGATTTGTCACCTTTACCTTTAATACTAACTGATAACAACTGTACAAGTGGTATACTTCCACTTCTAATAGTAACAAGTATAATCAGTGTTCTCGCTGGGTGAAAATTAAAGGAGGGCGGCCGCTCGGCACCACACCCTTCAAAAAAAAAAACCCACACCAATAAACGAAAAGCAAAAAAAACAAAGGGGGGGGGGGGGGGGGGGAAGACAAGTAGTTTGGTTACCATATTGTTTTGTGTTGGTAGACTTTGAAAAAACGACATACTCCTTATTTTGCCTACAAAAAAGTGCAAAGGGGTTTATAAAAAGACTCGTCTTTTAATTGAACCGAAGATGATATCGGTCTGACATTCACGGGCAGTTCCGGTTTTGCTGGACCGATCACAGTTTTAATATTATTATTTTTAATAAAGATTTCAAGATATACAAAAAACAATAAAGATGTCTGTAAAGTGATCTAATGTCAGATACATTTTTGTTATTTCCATCTTCATCGAATGAATCGATCGCTGTGATAAAATATCGCCAGCTGATAAAAAGTAGTTTCGTTTTTGTAAAGACGGTGTATATATTATTTGGCACTCAAGATAAATGACTTTAATGATAAACACTACCACTTCCGTTGTTTTTATAAGCGTTCATATTCCCTCAAAATTAAAAGTTTACAATATTTTATAAAGAACTACTGAATAAACAGAATAACAGAAAGTAAAAATCATCAGTTTCAAGCAATTATATCTGCAACTGAGGACAAAATATCAAACGATAGTTAGTGGAAACAAAAGACAGAATGACCGTTCTGATCACGTGACAAATTTGGCGCCAAATAAGAGGGTTTTTTTTTCAATCGGAGATTGCCGAATCCGTAAATTTAAATAAATGTTTTCATTGCTTACATAAAATATAACTTTTATTGTGTCTGTCAAACATACAAATGAATACACATATTAGACAAAATAGAGGCTGTTAAAAATACTGTTAAATTACGTTACGGTAACTGTCGTAAATGTTTTGTCAATTGCTTTTTAATACACAATGCGGCTTGTTTCTTTTGATGTCCAGTGTCAGTGTGCAGATTGATCGTGGGTTTTTTTGTGAAAAAAAAAGTGCATTTGGAAATAGCAGAGATAGGTGCTGGAAAATAAAGAGGGGCGCTCAAAAATAAAGGTGGGCGGAGAACGTGAAAGGAGGGCGGGAAAATGGAATAGTATAATATCCGCCTGGTACCCCCTTTTAGGGCCTTTATTATTTTTAGTTAGGGTTAGGGCTAAGGCTAGGGTGAGGGGTTAGGGTTAAGGCTAGGAGTTAACGATACGGGAGAGGGGAGGGCCTGAGCGGAGTAATTAATCATGGTGTGCAACCTTTAGAAGCTGCATTATTTTTCGCTATCATTTAAATTTTATCATCATTTAATTAACGAGAAATAGATTCCTCGTGAAATAACATGTTTTACCTCAAACACTTAAGCACATCCATGCGTAGACAACCAACTAATCACAACGTAAAGTCGAAAAATATGTCTGATTCCTATCCATGTCATACCACCTGCCTTATTATGTTAGAGTTATTTCCCTTGCAAAACAAGAACAACAAAAATTGTCTTCATGTTTGGAATTTTGTACGCTAGTTATGCAATGAAGTAATCACGTACAGCTTTGCATTTTAAAAATAAATTATTTGAATTTTAATTATAGCATATGTTAGTATTTAAATCTATTGTTGTCCGTTTTTTTTCAGTTAATTAAACTAACAATGTCGGTAACAGAATAATTCATGTAGGGCCTAGTTGAAGTGCCATAATGATAATGATCATGATAAAAATTGCTTCTTTCAAACTTGGTTTCTAATTCATGACTAAAATAACAATTTCGGCCTGTTATTTAATTATTATTTAAACATTAATTGGAAGTTCAGTAAATGTCAACACATTAAAAATACCCCCATCAATTATCTCCCAACCACCCCCCCCCCCCCCCCCCCCCCCCACACACACCCGAACCCTGACCATAGACATTTATTTTGATGGATAAAATAGTGTATGATTCTATGAAGCTTAGTTTTAAAGCAGACCGTAGACATTTATTTTGATGAATAAAATAGTGTATGATTCTATGAAGCATTGTTTTAAAGCAGACCATAGACATTTATTTTGATGAACTAATTTGATTTTATGATAAACTTGTAGTGCATTTGTTTATTTGTTTTTGAAACAATGTTTTTCATGGATATAACTGTACATTGAGGGAAAGAAATAAAGATTTTGAAATAAAAAATTAGTTTAACATTACATTTTTATTTGAAAGTATAATATCTTAAGATAATATCATTTAATCCAGTCTTTCATATCTAAGGTGTGCTTTTACACCCAAGTTCACTTAAATTGATCTTGGAAGCATTTTTATCATCTACCTAAAGATGTGGTAACAACGTGCTGTTTGACAAGCTGCTGCTTTTACACCCAAGTTCACTTAAATTGATCTCGGAAGCATTTTTATCATCTACCTAAAGATGTGGTAACAACGTGCTGTTTGACAAGCTGCTGCTTTTACACCCAAGTTCACTTAAATTGATCTCGGAAGCATTTTTATCATCTACCTCAAGATGTGGTAACAACGTGCTGTTTGACAAGCTGCTGCTTTTACACCCAAGTTCACTTAACTTGATCTCGGAAGCATTTTTATCATCTACCTAAAGATGTGGTAACAACGTGCTGTTTGACAAGCTGCTGCTTTTACACCCAAGTTCACTTAAATTGATCTCGGAAGCATTTTTATCATCTACCTAAAGATGTGGTAACAACGTGCTGTTTGACAAGCTGCTGCTTTTACACCCATGTTCACTTAAATTGATCTCGGAAGCATTTTTATCATCTACCTAAAGATGTGGTAACTACGTGCTGTTTGACAAGCTGCTGCTTTTACACCCAAGTTCACTTAAATTGATCTCGGAAGCATTTTTATCATCTACCTAAAGATGTGGTAACAACGTGCTGTTTGACAAGCTGCTGCTTTTACCGTAGCCAGCCTCGGTGTTTGAATATCATTATATAGATTCAGTAATTATTCAATGTTTCTATTCAAAACTTACACAAATCACTCACATGGAGATTACGGTGTGAGTTATTTATTTATAACTCGTCTGATCTTTTCAAACTTGAAGGACTGTTTAAACACATGGCAAAACATGTAAAGTGGAATGTTTAATCATTTTCTTACACACACGTTGGTGTAATAATAATAATATACACACGTGTAACAACAATTTAAAGACTGGCTGCTACTAGGTGATGACCAGATCACTACTGCCATAAGAAAAGCACAGTCGAAATCAATTGCTTTGTGACATATTATTTAACATGAAATTGATTTTCTATGACACATAAGTTAACTGCAAGTACAAACACCATAAATAGGTTTTAGTCAGAAAAGACATTTAAATTTATTTTAAACCAGGTTTCTTGAGGATATAATATTATAAGAAATAAAATATTACATTCGTATCTATTAGATACCATTTATCTTACTTTCGCTTGTTGGATACATTTTAAAAGAACTTGTAAGATAAATGGTATCCAATGGCCACTCATGTAGAATTCTCTATTTATTAAGCAAGTTCTTATTTTTTATTTTCAGGTGACAGAATGCTGAAGTATTATCTGATAGCCACATTGGCTCGACTGGGTCTCATTGGTTATGGACAATGGCAGGACTCCACGATGGCCGTTAAATTTACAGATGTTGATTATTATGTCTTCACGGATGCCACTGCATTTGTGGCTCAGGTAATAGCAAATAATTTGTTGTGTATCTAGTCCTAAGGTGATAATGAATTATATTTGGGTGTATGCCTGACATAATAATTAATGACTTTTGTGTGTATGCTTATTGAAATTTGTGGCAGGATTTAGCTCAGTCGGTTGAGTGCTCGCCTGAGGGGCTTGCATCACAGGATCGAACCACCTCAGTGAATCCATTCAACTGATTGGGTTTTTTCTCGTTTCAACCAGTGCACCATAACTGGACAAAGGCCATGGTATGTGCTTTCCTGTCTGTGGGAAAGTGCATATAAAAGATCCATTTCTGCAATAGGAACATTTAGCGGGTTTCCTCTGTCCTCGGTTGACTACGAGTCAGAATTACTAAATGTTTGACATCCAAAAGCCGATGATTAATTAATCAATGTGCTCTAGTGGTGTCATTAAACAAACAAAACTTCTTATTGAAATTTTACTATGAAATTTTAGGTAGTATTTTTTTTAAAACTAAGTGTGACCTTATAATTGTTTTCAGAATTTTGAATCAAATTGTCAAAAATACGGTCAACTTTCAGTGAAAAAACAGAAAGTAAGAAAAACCTAAATATAAAATTAATAAGTCAGTGTTTCTGTTGTGTCTAAGATTTTGTTGAACAGTACATAACTTTCAAAATTGTTCAGTGCATTGAACTTTCAAAATCTTATAGTGCATGTAACACACTATTTTGAAATTATGTTTTTATGTTTCAGGGAAAATCACCATACGAAAGATCAACATATCGATACACACCACTTCTTGCATACATTCTTCTTCCAAATATGTGGACTCCAGTATTTGGCAAACTACTCTTCGTTTTCTTTGACATCTTAACTGGAATTCTTATTAACAGACTTCTGCATTCGACAGGCTGTTCAGCTAAAATGGCTGCCATATGTTCTAACCTGTGGTTGCTGAATCCTTTAACAATGACTGTATCGTGTCGCGGAAATGCTGAATCACTCATGTCATTTTTAGTGATTCTGACTTTGTTAATGCTTCATCACCAACAGACATTCGTTGCCGCAGTGACTTACGCTATTGCAGTTCATTTTAAGATATACCCTGTGGTGTATGCCTTACCAATCTATCTGTTGCTTGGAAGAGGAGGTGGTACCAAAGTGGATCCCCAAAAGAACCTGAACAGTATTTTTAGCAAGTTTCTGCTCCAACTACTGCCAAACAGAAACAGAGGCGTCTTCCTTGCAGTGGGAGTCGCTATCGTTGGAGGATTAACATCTTTATTTTATAGTTGGTAATTAATTAATTCATTTCAACTTATTTTCGCGCTTATGTCCAATTAAGGTTCAAGCATGATGACCTAGGCACACACCTCGGCTATCTGGGCCGTCTGTCCAGGCATGATGACCTAGGCACCCACCTCAGCTATCTGGGCCGTCTGTCCAGGCATGATGACCTAGGCACCCACCTCAGATATCTGGGCCGTCTGTCCAGGCATGATGACCTAGGCACCCACCTCAGCTATCTGGGCCGTCTGTCCAGGCATGATGACCTAGGCACCCACCTCAACTATCTGGGCCGTCTGTCCAGGCATGATGACCTAGGCACCCACCTCAACTATCTGGGCCGTCTGTCCAGGCATGATGACCTAGGCACCCACCTCAACTATCTGGGCCGTCTGTCCAGGACAGAAGTAGGCCTAGCTCTGGGTGAACAAAACATTTCACCAAATTGTCTATTAAACTTTAAAAATTGCACAAATCGATAGATAATTTCTTTAAAATTTCAATTATTGCATGAAATTATTTTGCCAAATTAAAATAAAATTCTCCAATTGCTTTCAAAATTCGCAATTGGCGAATTTGACGAGTGCCAGGGCTAGCCCTGATGAAGGTTATTTGTTATTTGTTAGTGAGAGAGAAATCGGTGTAGTCGTCTTGCACGTATCCACTGAATTGTTAAAACTCACTCTGGGTGGGAGCCGGTACCAGATTTCAAACACTACCTACCAGCCTCATGTTCGTTGACTTAACCACGACGCCACTTTAGTCCAATGATAGTTGATAAGGACCTTGAAATGTAATAATTATGGTAACAGGTGTATGTGGTTACCTCCCCTACATCAGTGATGCCCTCCTCAAGCTCTTCGCTCTCTATTGTTATTTGAAGTTATTTGAAGACCAGTGTGCGATTTTGAGAAGAGTCTGGGAGCCCGAGACTCGCAAAAATCATATAGGTCTCTCTAGCTTGGCTAGCATACGAGCCCACATGGCTTGTAAAAATTATTTGTACAAATTACATTGATTCTTCGAAATGACACGGTCAACATATATATCAAAATCCTGGGAAACCACAGTCTTGAATAGCAATCTTTTCCATAATTTCATGCAAAACATGTTGTGTATCTTCTGTTCTATTGGAGACACATGGCAGGGCTCGTTGGGTTGGTGGCGGGCTCTAAAGATTTGCATACAGGGAGACCTGATGACACTTAAATTTGTTAAACCACAATTGCTCACTGAAGACTTTATTTTATTGTTGGTGAACTCCGACATTTGTATTATTTTACAATATGTAGCTACTAAAGAGAAATATAATAATTATCAGGCATTGAAATAAGCATATAGTGTGTGGTAACCCACGTATATGTACAAATTACTATAAAATACAGATTTGGTGACCTACAGTTTGTTTCGCATTTATTAAGTTTACAATTCCTGTTATTACTGCTTTAAAACCCTCCATAGACCCACTCATACTTTTTCTTCATTCATATCACTGTTGTAATTGTATTGATACTTGTTTTTGAATAACACACAATTGTTTAAAATTTAGGTGGCTTTAATAAGATTTTGTGGACAATGAAATACCGTTCTCAACTTTCTTGACATGTGTTAACCTCCTAGTAACCTAAAATGACCATTCTTGACTTATTTCAATTCCTGATTATGACTATACTGTAATAGATGTACATGCAGTTACTTCCCCTACACCAGTGTCACTTCCTCCTCCAGGCCATAACTTTATATTACTATTCTTCAAGGACGTACTCCATTATTTTATAGTTGAGAAGATCAAGCTCTTATAATACTGGCTATAATTCCACATGTTCAATATCCAAAAGCTGATGATTAATAAATTAAGGTGCTCTGGTGGTGTCATTAAACAAAACAAACTTTTGAATTAAAGTAATTTTAATAGAGCAATATTCTGCCTTATTTTTGTATACCGGTATTTACAAATTTACTATTATTACATATACATACACAGAACATATCAATATCATATTCAGGTATATATGCTAAGGGGTCTTTTCATTATGCAATTAGTTGCATGTGATTGAATCATACTGTGAGAACACCTAAATCGGAACAACTTTAGTCTTGTACGTTTTGATTTTTGGAGGGCTGACAAATCGTATGCAACAAACTAATCGCATAACAAGAACACTGCTTAAATTATATATTCAACGTTTTGTGTTATTTCAGGTATGGATGGAAGTTCCTTTTTGAGACGTATCTCTACCATGTAGTGAGACGAGACGTGCGGCACAACTTCTCTCCGTACTTTTACATGCTGTATCTGTCTGGGGAATCAGAGACGTCTCTGCCAGTCAAAGTACTGGGATTTCTTCCACAAATCCTACTCCTCTTAATAATATCATGCAAGTTTTATAGAGACCCGTCATTCTGCTGGTTCCTCAACACCTTTGCATTTGTGGCTGCTAATAAAGTGTGTACAACACAGGTAAGCCAAAATATTAGTATTTTAAAGAAAAATAAGGAAAAAATTATAAATGGAGCTTTATTTATAAAATTGGCTCAGAAAATGTTTTCACCTCCTCCTTCAATGAATAAATTTCTAAATATCCCTGATTTTTAAATTAAATTTTTAAAACAATTTGCTTTAGGTTTTTAAAAATTTATTTCAAGAAACTGCACACTATGTTGTGTTGGAACTTGGTTGAGATAACAAAATCAGAATTCCAGTATGTCTGTATGGCCATTTTCAAGTAACATGGTAACTACATAAGATTTCCTATTTATATTTGAAATTTATGTTATAGTAATCATATATGGATATGTTAAAGCCAATACTATCATCTTATCCAACAAGAAACCTTTCTTTTATATTAAAATTAACAAACAGATGAAATTGTCCTATTTATTGTTCAACATTTTAGGTAATTTTTGACACTTACACCTTTTAATATTTTTTTTTTTTCTTGCAGTATTTTCTTTGGTACCTATGTTTGCTGCCTCTGGTGGTACCTAGAATAAAAATGAACCTCGGCAGAGCAATTTTTCTTACATCTCTATGGTTTTTATCACAGGTTGGTACACAGTCATTTAGTTAATTAGTCAAATCAACTGATGTCACCATGTTTTTACCAATACAACTTCAGAGAGTCTTAATGACAGTTTTGGACATCTATGTTAAACCATCCAGCCAAAGATGTTTTATTATAATGCTGATTCTATTTTAATTAATGTACTCTCATCCTGTCTATTAATTAGAAAGCAAAACAGTTTTCTGGTTTACCCAGTATTGTTGTTAACTCGCAAGCTCGACTTCTCGGTTTTATACCTTATTGGTTTGTATGCTCACCAGTTTGGTTGTTCTCCTGAAGATGTTATTTTTTCACTAACAAAATGTCTATTTTTATGTAAATTTAATTTTAAGCCGATTTCAGTGGAAACAATTTTGTTTTAGTTTTATAAATTTTTTAAAATTAGTTCAGTAAAAGTAGTCTCATGTATGGAACTAAAATATATATATTGTTATAAATGGTTATTAAAGACAAAAATTACCAAATTGATGTTTTTTTCTTCATATTTTCTTTTCTCAGGGTTTATGGTTGTTGCCAGCATACTACCTCGAGTTTCAAGGATTGAACACATTTCTTTTCATATGGATGGCTGGACTTGTATTTTTTGTTGTTAATATGTATATTATGTACTCACTAATTGTGTGTTATAAACCAGAGGATCAGCCATTTGTGCAGCTCAAATACATAGAAAGCGGACAAAGAACATGTTATTAATAATATAAAAGAAATGTGCAACTGTACAGGTTTGAATGGGTATGTTGTGATTTCAGAAATATCCATTAAAAAAAACAATTGGTAATGGAAAATGACTAAACAGTTAAGTGTTATTTCAAAGTTGAATAATAGCAGCTACCCATAAATATTATATATTAACCTTTGTTAAAATATTCAACCGATAACCCACAAAAAATGCTCCGTATGCGAATTTGGTATTACAGTAAATTGCAGCTTGATATCTTTATATTAAATAAAATTACTGACATTAAAAAATCGCTCGAAACCACTATATAGTTGCAATTGTAAAATATAGGACAACCTGGATTTCTGCCAGAGGGTAAAACGGGTATGTTGCCATACCCAAATATGTTTGCAGATTATTTTTTTTTAAGTTAACCTTTTGACAAAATTAATTTTATCATTACTGTATGATTTTCTTAACCCTAACCCTAAACTTAACCCATTTTATTACTGGGGGAGGCCCCCAATACCCTGTTGACTGGGTGCATTCAATTCTATAGCGCCATATCCAAACATTTCTTTCTGGCAGAAACACTGGGACAACGGACCCTGCATTTGATCAGCTATATGCTTTAGATATTACTAGTGCTTCATGACTGGTATGTCAGCATCTGTGGTATGTGTTATCCTGTAAGAGAGAAATATTAATAGCCATATTAAAGATCCCTTTGTGCTAATTAGTAAAGCTGCTCATATTGCAGTGGTTTCCAATTTCTCTCTAACACTGGCAGAAAGTAGCTCAATGGTTAAATAGCTTGCCTGATTTGCAATGGGTTGTAGGATCGATCCCCTCGGTGGACCTGATGTTTCTCATCCCCACCAATTCCATATTAATGGTATATGAAAGGCCATGGTATATCAGCACTGTCCTGTCTGGAGGGAAAGGTTTATAAAATGTTCATCAAGCAGCAGTTTATTATCCTGCCCCAGTGTTAAAATAACCATATGTTAGAACACCAAATAATGTTGTTAACATTTCTTTCATTTTGTCTAGAAATTCAGTTATATTATCATCATCATCATCATCATCATCAAAAGCATGAATGTATATAAAAGAAATGACAAACATAATCACTTCAGTTTTTTATATTTCAATAAACTGATCACATGACATAGAACTTGGGGTTTTTTTCAATTAAGATTATCACAGCTGTGGCATTAACCCCCCAACAACAACAAACAAAAACACAACAATTATTTTTAATTTATAGTTTATTGTATATCACAGTTTGCAGATATTTTATTGTATCATGTTAATGGTGGTGTCAATGTTGTTCCTAAACTGATCACACAGGGTGGGAATGGAGGCAGTTTCTTTTTTGTACAGTGAAACCCCTCAAAACTGGACCCTCTGTAAAGCTGAATTCCCTCAAAACCTTTCTTTTTTCAGTCCCTTTTTAATTATTTGTACAGAACAGAACACCTCTAAACAAAGACAAACCCCTAAAACTAGATTTAAAAAAAAAATTGGTGTGTGGTTTACAGGGATTTCACTGTTAACATACCATCCAAAGTTCAATTTTATTTAAATCATGTATTCGTAGGGGGAAAACATATGGCAGACCCATCAGACATAAAACAATTACTGTGCCTCCATCCTTTCTCATGCAGGCCCATAAGAACTGGGGAGGGAAGAAGGGAGATGTGCAAAAAAATGGCTTGTGCCAAAAATACCACACTAAAGTACTAATCAAAATTATACCCAGGTGATTTTTCAGTCTTATATATTAGTTATGAAAATCCCTGGAATAAAAACCATAAAAATGTGTCAGTATTATCATGACCTGTTATGGTATTCAAACAACCGGTACCTAAAATGACAATAAATGACCTGTTACAGATAGAAATATGAGATTTATTTACAATTTTACTGCAAAACCTATGTAATTTGGAACAGACTATAACACCCAGGTTTATATTGATTACACTTGACAGGTCAAGTCACAAGTACTAAGCTAAGCAGAGAGGTGGTCTCAGGTGTGTTCAATATCAAACTGGGTGTTATAGTCTGTTTCATATTACATATGTTTTGCAGTAAAATTGCAAATAAATCTCATATTTCTATCTATAACAGGTCATTTATTGTCATTTTAGGTACCTGTTGTTTGAATACCATAACAGGTCGTGGTAATACTGACACCGTTTTATGGTTTTCATAAATAATATATAAGACTGGAAAATCACCTGGGTATAATTTTGATTAGTACTTTAGGTGCTGTGACCCCTATTACTAGAGATTTTGACCCTCCTCCCAAAATGGGATATTGTTCCTACGTGCTTGCCATGTTGTCACTTCTGGAAGCCCTACAATCCAAGGACTGAAAACCCCCACCATATGCTTGCCCAAGATGATTATTTCAAATGTTAAAATTCTATATTGAACTATAAAAACCAGTTTAATTTAAACACATGCCCTGTATTTTTGTTACACAGGGACACGTTAATTTTTTTAATGACAAAACTTAAATTTTATCCATTTTCCATCAGTGGTAACAATTCATTGCTTAGAGTGTGTCGAACACCTTTCCACGTAAAATGAGTGGGTGGGTTCATCTCACCATTTTCGAAGTCGAAATATTTGCTCAGTTCAATGGCCATATTAGACTTGATCAATCCCACATCTCCTTGCTTCGGCTGTGCTGGGTAATATATCCTTCCAGAATGAGTGAGCATGCAAACCTTGTGTGGTTCGAACGGGATGGTGAGAAGCTCTCCAGCTCCACCGTATGACAGGCGATCGGGGGTGTTCGAATCATCTGAAGGAATAATACTTGTGTAAACAATAGGGCGATCGTCACATCGAATAAAATTACGTTCACGCCCACACGGAGAGAGGTATGGAAATTCGGTGTACCGATCCATGTAGTTGATTTTCAGTCGAGTGAAAAAAAAGGCAAGAAACTTCTTCTCTGAAACAAAAAAGAGTAGCATTTAAAAGGATCTTTACGTATTAACACTTTCAATGCTATGAACTAATTTCAAGCAGATAACCCGAATGTAAAGAAAAGTCGAGAAAACTGATGAATGTGATATCGTCTAAGTTCAAGGGACATAACTCTGTCAAATGGGCAAATCCTCATGGAACTCAAAAGGTTTGTTTTGTATAACGACACCACTAGTGCACATTGAATAATTAATCTATCAGCTACTGGATGTCACACATTTGGTAATTCTGACTCGTCATCAGAGGAAACCTACATTTTTCCATTAGCAGCAAGGGATCTTTTATATGCACTTTCCTACAGACAGGAAAGCACATACCACGGCCTTTGATCAGTTGTGGTGCACTGTATGGAATGAGAACAATAACCAATCAGTTGAACAGATCCACCGAGGTGGTTTGATACTGCGATGCAAGCACCTCAGGCCAGCACTCAACCGACTGATCTAAATCCCGCCACACGAGACTAACCTAATCTGTAACTCTACATGTTTACATTTACATAGTCGATTTTTAATTTTTGAGGGGCACAACAAGTGTTGCATTTGGTTTAATATTAGACATAAGGGCACCAAGACTTGTTATAGGGGAACCAAGACAAACTACCTTCAAAATATGGGTACAACTTTTAGTCTATCAAGTTTGATCAGACAAAACTATTTCACCCTGATGCCTTGGGCTCTAGCCTGTGCAATTTGTTCAGGTCAGATCAGGTCATAGGGCTTAACATGCACATTTGGAGCAAAGTGTTGTAGCACACGCCTGTCATGAATGCAAGTGCCGACCCATGCCTGCTCCTCCGCCCAGGACAGGAAAGGGTTTGAGGTGGGTGGGAGGAGGAACAGCCCACACTAGCAAGTGCAAGAGAACACCAGCAGCCTGACCAGGGTAGGTAGCGGGCGGATGTGCAGCTTGTTGGATATAGATGCATTTGATCATATTGCAAATGATAGTTTTACTATTTCTTATATACACCATCTGGAATAAATGAAAAGGTCAAGATGGCAAACCAGGTAGGGCACCATAGCATTTCACTTGCTGCTGACCACTCAAATATTTTTGGCAGAATGGCAAGTAATGAGGGAAACCAAGGCATTTGCCACTGTTGCCTTAGTAAAATTTGAACCCTGCACATCAGCTCAGTATCTTGAGACATTATGAAAGAAAAGTCTGAAAAACCATATGTAGGACAGACAAATAGACAGATGGATACAAACCCTATAGTCCCCTCCAGTTGGACTGGTAAGGGACTAGTAATCTGATAATGATTTACCTTTAAAGCAAGATGTAAAATTCTTCATCCTGCAGTCATCAAGAAATAACTGAAAAAATGAACTTTATAAAATGAGATGTTAACATTCGCAACAGGCAGGTATTATGAGAAATTTGCTATTATGACATATCACACATCAATTTCAGTAGGGTCAACTTAGAAACTTTGAGAAATACAAATGACTTCTATGTATTAAAATTGATTTAGTAATGACATTGGGAGTAGGTCAACTCTCCCCAAAACCAACTCACCCCACACTGGTCAGCTCACCCACAAATGTTACCAAGTCGCCCCAGTGGTTGGTTAACTTGCCCCAAATGCACTTTATTATGTTCAAAGTTAACGTAAATTATTATATTACATTTGATGGTGTTTTTACCCATGGCAAAACTTTAGAAAAAAAGAGAGGAAAATTAAAGCACTACTCCAGTACTTGTTCATAACTGTCCTGCTTTGAACAGTAAAATAACCAAGAAGAGGACATTCCTAAAAAACCACCTGTGATCTTCAAGACAATGTCATCTATTGTACATACACTAATTACAGGTAGGCCTACAGACTAATAAACAATTCATTGTAATACCTTAAGTTTATAAAGGTCAATAGTCAAGACAGAGAATAATTATATAAAATACACCATCAAACTGTACAGCATCATTATTATATAATAAGATTATTGTATATACAATATTAGGACTTTCCCAATATAAGACCAGTGTTTGAGATTAACAGTATCCCGATATCCTGGGGATACCAGAATTTTAGTTTGGATACCAGATTTCAAGAACCTTGTATCCCACCGTGATACCATATAATGTTGTTGGTTTTTTAATCCTGCTTTTTATTTTTCGCTGAAACAATGAAAGTTGTCATTTACTGGTAAAGTTAACAGTATTTTCGAGCTCATACCCAGTCTAATGCTATGCCGTAACAACATCTCCCCCAACTTGTACCCAGTCTAATGCTACACTGAAGCAATAGCGGTGTAGCAATAGACTGGGAACTGCTAAGTCGCTATTGTTTTTGTTTCCTCCCTTAAAATTTTATTTGAGATATTTATTCCACATCTGCAGAAAATTGAAGTAGGTATGTTTATCATTAGTAATGTCAGAAACTGCTCAATATTGTCAGTATTACTCAAAAGTAGATGCAGCAAATCTTTTTGCTGATTCTGTTTGCAAATTTCACGAATTCCGCGATGTCGATTGCGGCTTAGCAATAGACTGAGAACGGGAACAGTGTCGTCCAAGTTTGTTACGATGTTATTTATGAATTTCATTTAAGTGGGATACTAAATTCTCAGGTGGGATAGCAATTTTGAAATGTTAGTCTCGAACACTGATAAGACCATTTTTAATGATATCGTCAACATTTGTTATGGTCAGTAAAGTTGAAATTGGGGAGAGTTGACCAAACACTGGAGTGAGTTGGTAACTTTTGGGGGGCGAGTTGGCCAACCGTTGGAGCGAACTGGTGAGGGCAAGCTGCTTCCGGGTGAGATTACCAGCATTCAATGATTCATGTCATTCCCTCAGTTATTTTACAACTTAATACATATTAATTTCTCTCTTTTTCACTGCAACCCCAAACACCATGTAAACAAAAGTGGGCAAGACTTCCAAACGTTTTAGCATTCATTTCATTCAGGCTTAGGGTTAGGGTTAGTGATAGTATTAGCATGCATGTTGGAACGTTCGGACGTTTTTCCCAAAAAGTATGATCCACATCATGACCTCCACCACACACACCAACAAAACACTTTTAATTATACATGGTATTTGGTTTTGCGGTGATTAGAAGTTTGAAATTACATAACATAACCACACAGTTTGACCTTGTAATGTCGTTTACCTGTCCTTGGTGATCAATAAAATAAAAGTATTCTCTAATTCTAGGTTCTGGTGACTGGCCTTGTACATAATGTACATATCTGTAACATGACATAGGATTTTTACAGTTATTTCCAACGTTCTTTTGCCACAATCTTCCAAAAAACAATCTGACGCATCCCATTTTTGTTTACACCGGAAGTGTTTATTGCGCATCTCCACAGCACCTGTTCCGGTATGACAAATGTGTCACGTCAATTTATTGGATACTTTTGACAGATTCCACCAATCAAAATATTGTTTATATAAGTTTAGGTCATAGTCATGAAGTCATGAACGAAAATGGTTGTAGTGAAATAAACCGTCAAATTTCTTCTAATTTCCGTCCAAATGTACAGACATATAAAACAATACGTTAGATACACGTGACGTTAAAGTGGTTTAGATTTAATATGGCTCAAACAAAAAGATCATGGAAACTTCGTAAGTATAATTATTTAGGTGTTACTTTTCTGCTTGCTCAGCTTGGTAGTTCATTCTTTTTCTTGTCAATTTAATAAATCTGCTTATTCAAGTTATTGACAGCTTGCATAACATCAAGATATATGAATTACCAATAAAACCTCCCTCTTGTCCCCCTCTCTCCCCCCTCTCTCACACCCTCTCCCTATCTCTCTCTCTCTCTCTCTCTCTCTCTCTCTCTCTCTCTCTCTCTCTCTCTCTCTCTCTCTCTCTCTCTCTCTCTCTCTTGCTATTCACTAACAACAATTAAGAAAATGTCCACAGCAAAAAAACATGCCACTGAAAAAACTTAATCAATATAGTCCATGGCAAAAAAGTGCCGTGTAGAATTAAAAACTCCACGGCATTGCTGATTGCCGTGGGCAGGGGTTGTTAATAAAGATAGACAATATGATGATATTAGTCAAGTTTTAAAGTATACCTTTTGTAATAAACTTATTATTTTAAAGCAAAACAAATTAGTGTTTTTTGGATGTAGGTAAGTTAAGCAAAGACATTGTTAATAATGATTTCAGTACTAAGTTCAATAATGATAAAAGTGATTACTTAATATGAGATTCCAAGGGTGCAAAAAGTACTCGCTTGCTCGCCAAATGCGAGTAAACATTTTGATGGACGAGTTAAACAATATAACTACTAGTCTGATGGGCGATCTTGTTTTGTTAATCAAGGTGTGGTGGGTGGGTCTTTTTTATTTCGTTTGCCATGTGATATTGATCACTTGGCCAACCAAGTGTTATTAATAATGTTGTTATCAAATTTAAATCCATCATTTGAAGTGTATAATATAATATTGTTAAACAATAATCTTTCGATCTATGGGCTGGCAGACTAGTAGAAATCTTGACGGGCTAGTACATTGTAGTTGGTTCTGGTCCAGATGGCTAGTGAAATATTTTCCATTTCTGCAACGCTGGATTCAAATGAATAAACTAACGGATAAGTAGAGTTGGTTGATATTAAAATTCTAGGATTCGGTATTAGTATTTTTTGGGTGATTTACCTCAGTATTCGGTATTGACACAGTACCGATATGGAGCAGTTTTTTTGGTATTCTTGGCTTTGTTTGCATGCCCCATTTAAGGTTTATCTCTTTTTCAGTCGATTCTGAAAAAGAATGATGCCCATTCGCTCTTCTTTTCAGCTATTTTGCGATTGTCGGATATATTGTTACATATAGTGCTTTACTAAATTACAGTATTTTTATGTTTGCTCTGTACGGTAAATTGGTATTGATACCAATACCAAACAGTATATACTCCTAGCTCTACTGATAATGCAGTTTCATATTTTCTTTTCAAAACTTTGATTAGCAATAATTGTTGATTGAAAATATATTAGCAAGTAAGTACTATTTAACATTTAGAATTGTGTCGTGATCTCTGAAACTTACAAGTTTCATAGTGAATCATGGTGAGATACTGGACAAAATGTTTTCTGTGACAAAAGTTGCAATATTATGGTATATTTTGGTACAAACTAGGCATTTCCAGTCTTGGTATAAGCTTTGAAGTTTGCAGACAATCTTTGTGATACAAATTACAACCCACCAACATTTTCTGTTTTTTCCTTCTGATCAAGACCTAATTAACCTACATTACATTTCCATTTGTATTTAATTTCATTTCATTTGTCTGTTTTCAGAGGAGTTTGTAGCTCATGGGGCAGATGTCCACTGTCTGGCCATGGGTCACAAATCTGGCCGTGTCATGGTGACCGGAGGAGAAGACCGGAAAGTCAATCTATGGGCAGCAGGAAAACCTCACTGCATTATGGTTAGTCTTGGGTGCATGTTCATTTAAGAATTGAATGTGATAATGTGGATGTATTAACCACAAATTGTTTCAGTAGAGGTTGACTTCGTTTTTAGTTAGTCTATGCCAGCTAGATTGAGTGCGACTTTTCAGAATATGACTATTGACCATCTTAAACAGGGATTTATCCAGGCGTTCTGTGGGTCCGAACATAGGCCCCTCCTCAAAAGAACGTAGCACTTAAAATTCACAATTTCTGTATTAAAAATTTCCAAAATATATATACTCTTCAAAAAAAGAAACGCAAAAGGGTACAAATGGGTTATAACTCCGATTTTATGTTTCCTACCGGTTCATGCTTTGTGAATATAAGGTCATTGCATGTCCCAAACACATTCCCACGGTTACATTCGATAAAACGCAGCTACTGTACAATAAAGTTCCAAAATGTGAATATTCGCAAAAACGCAGCCACGTGCAAACCATGTCACCACTGCACGTGCGTTGTCTGCACGTGCAACATGAACACCGACAGTATAAAAGTGCAGGGTGTTCGCTTGCCTGGCCTCTGTATCTGGCCGACAGTTGACAATCCAGGACATGCCACGTCTCAGTGAACCGCAGAGAAACAATGCCATCGGCCGACTAGACGCAGGCGAATCCAGAACGGCCGTTGCCAGGGCATTCCATGTGTCCCCAAGCACCATCTCCAGACTGTGGGACCGTTACCAGCAACATGGATCAACACGTGACCTCACTAGATCTGGTCGACCACGGGTCACTACCCCCGGGCAGGACCGCTACATCCGGGTACGCCACCTTCGGGAACGATTGACTACTGCCACCTCCACAGCCGCAGCAATACCAGGTTTGCGCAGGATATCCGACCAGACCGCACGGAACCGCCTACGTGAGGTAGGAATTCGTGCCAGACGTCCAGTTCGAGGTGTCATCTTAACACCACAACACCGTCGACTCCGACTGCAGTGGTGCCAGATTCATCGACAATGGCCTCAACTGCGATGGAGACAGGTGTGGTTCAGTGACGAGTCCCGATTTCTGCTCCGACGTCATGATGGAAGATGTCGCGTGTATAGGCGTCGTGGTGAACGTTATGCGGCAAACTGCGTGCAGGAAGTGGACAGATTCGGCGGGGGTAGTGTCATGGTGTGGGCAGCCATCTCACACACTGGCAGAACTGACCTGGTCCACGTGCAGGGCAACCTGAATGCACAGGGCTACATTGACCAGATCCTCCGGCCACACATCGTTCCAGTTATGGCCAACGCCAACGCAGTGTTCCAACATGACAACGCCAGGCCTCACACAGCACGTCTCACAACGGCTTTCCTACAGAACAACAACATTAATGTCCTTCCTTGGCCATCGATATCACCGGATTTGAACCCAATTGAGCATCTATGGGACGAGTTGGACCGACGCCTCCGACAGCGACAACCACAGCCCCAGACCCTGCCCGAGCTGGCAGCAGCCTTGCAGGCCGAGTGGGCCACCATCCCCCGGGACGTCATCCGTACTCTGGTTGCTTCAATGGGCAGGCGGTGCCAGGCAGTTGTCAACACACGCGGAGGCCACACCCGGTATTGACTCCAGATGACCTTGACCTTGGTGGTGTGTCCTATCACTTACTCACAATGGACTAGAGTGAATTGTGAACAATCCTCCAACATTTGGTAATTATCGGACTCACCATTCAATAATTAAATCAATTCTCCAAATGTTACGACAATGTGGTTTTGCGTTTCTTCTTTTGAAGAGTATTTTTAATTATGTCTGTCGTAATAAATTAATTTAATTTAAATTCTCCATATATATTTCTCATTTGTGGTGAGATTCTTAATAGGATGTTAAAAACCAAAAATAATATAAAAGGTTTAACAATTGGAAATATAGAATTTTTATTAACTCAATTTGCAGACGACACAACAGTACTTTTAGATGGAACAGAAAAAATCCTCTATGGAGTTCTAAATGTATTGGAGATTTATGCGAGATTTTCGGGCCTTAAAGTTAATGTGGAGAAAACTAAGTTAATATGGATAGGTTCTAAGAAGAGGAGTAGATACAAATTATGTAAAGAATGGAAATTTGATTGGACACACACGTTTGATTTATTAGGTATAAAATTTTATATTGACTTAGAAATTATGGTACAGATTAATTATAAGAATAAATTAAACTCAATAAAGAATTTGTTAAAAATTTGGTCTAGTAGAACTTTAACACCATTAGGGAGAAATATAATATTAAAGAGTCTTATTTTACCAAAATTAAATCATCTAATTTCAACCCTTCCTAATCCACCAGATGACGATATTCAACTACTACAGAGACAGTTTTTTTCTTTCATATGAATGGGGAACCTGATAAAATTAAGCGTATTCAAATGTCAAAAAATATGAAAGATGGTGGTATTAAAGTTACAATAGTCAAAGAATTTATTAAAGCACACAAAATTGCTTGGATTAGAAGATTAGTTATCACCGACTCTAAATGGAAGGGATTGATTATTTATGAGTATAAATGTTTAGCTAATATAATGGATTTTGACTCTGAAGAAATAGGAAAACACTGTCAATATATTTATAATTATTTTTGGAAAGAAATATTAACAGCATGGGGAACATATCTTAAAAAATGCAAATCAAACTCAGTATTTGAAGAGATACTGTCAGAATATATCTGGAATAATAATGACATAAAAATAAATGGAAATTCAATATTCTATAGAGATTGGTTTGAGGGAGGGATAAAATTTATTAATGATTTAGTTAACGAAAGAGGTAAATTTTTAACTTACAATGAATTAAAACTAGTTTTTAATATCAATACTAATTTTTTAACTTATCAAGGTGTAATTAATGCGGTAAAACAATATTTTAAATTGTGTAAAGTTGAACTGAAAAATAAACTGCCGTTTCCCATATTACCATATAATATTAGAAAGTTAAATGTAACAGTTAGAGGAAGTAAACATTATTATAATACTTTACTAAATTCGTCATTCTCAAAATCGGATACAATTTAAAATGGGAAAACATTTTTAATTGTACTTTTTCAGATTCTGATTGGAAAAAAAAAAAAAAAAATTCTTTATGCTGTACTGATAGTAGTGAATTGCGCTGGTTTCAGTTTAAAATAATTCATAATATACTTCCTGTTAATACCTTCATTTATAAAATTGGTTATATTTCTTGTCCCAAGTGTAATTTTTGTAATTTAGAACTTGGTACAATTACCTATTTATTTTGGGAATGCACTTTAGTCAACTCAATTTGGAATGATATTCAGAACTGGATTAATGTAAAAATGGGTAGCAATATTAAATTTAATAAAGAAAATGTAATTTTGGACTTTAAAACTAGAAATAATGATCCCATTAATGCCATTGTACTCGTTACAAAACACGTAATATTTAAAAGTCATTTTAATGCATATGTACCCAGTTTGAAATGGATCCAAAAAGATTTGACGGAGTACTATTATGTTACAAAATCAGTGGCTTTTTCCGCGTGCAACTATGATAAATTCATCAAATTTTGGTCAGTTTGTCACAATATATTTAAAACCTAGATTGTATTTCTTCTCTTCTTTTTTTGGATACTTATTATGTCCTTAGTCTCGTTTTGAATTTTTCATACATGTATGTCTGATTGTCAGTCACATATATTCGATCTTAGCTAAATATCTCCTTAGCTACTTCGTTTTTTTTCATGTGGATCTTTTTATCATATGTACTGTATACATCTGTGTGTGGATATCATGTCAATAAAAATGGGAATAATAAAATAAAAAAAAATAAAAAATTAATTTAACGGGTGTACTGCATCATTCAGTGGCCTGAAAATTTATCCCAAGTATAAATCCCTGCTTAAATATCCAGTACTATACACTAGATGTATTTCAATGATCAATTACAACAAAAATTGATCCGTTGACCTGTACTGATATACTGCAGTAATGATCGATTATAAAAATCCATAATCGATTATCACAGGAAAGGTTAACTATAATGTTTCTATAATTTAAATGATGGAATTATGTAAATTGTACTGGGGTTTTGGATTTTGTATGTACCAAAAACATATATTGAATTGAGGTATTAAATCTCAAACTAGCATTTTGTAAGGTCAACATGTCCATATGAAAATCATTTTTAAGTTTGTATATAATCAAAACTTGATTGGTTGGTGCATACTGATTATGACTGATGATTAATTATGAAATTTTAACTGATTCCCAACACTTATATTATTAATAATGTATATGAATACTGAAAAAGCTAGATGAAACAATACTGTCAGTTGTCACTGAGTCATGCTACATTATGTATATATGTTTGCATGCAAAAATTAGTGGCGAAAAAAGTTAAAATGTATATACCTGTATATACACCATGCCTCACACAAGGTCAAAATCATAGAGTGAAGTCACTTCTCTCTCAAACTTTTGAGAGGGCAAAGTACAGTCAAATATGTCTCAAGTGGCCATACAGAAGAGTAGTCAAAACTGACCACTTACAACAAGTGGCCTCTGAATACAGGTAAAACTTTTACAGTCTGTCTGTAATTTAATTTTTTTTTTACCATCTGTATTGCTAATTGATGGATGTGTGCTCTTGAGTTTTTAAACAAATGACCTTTCCACATTTTGCCTTCTTCAGAAATAATTAAATGTAACTAAAAACACTAATTTAAAAGTTTGTAATTCATTCTCTAACAAGTTTGTCTTCTCTTTTCATTTACTTACTACACCATGCAGAGTATTGTCCTACTAAATAAATCTACCAATGTCAAGCTTACATTACCCAGAGGCAATCAGATGCATTCCACAGGCACGATTTCTTAATTGATACACAGTGGAGATGTCAGACTGAATGGGTATCTAGCCACTCAGCACTTAATTATTAGCTATGAATAGGTGTTCCTGAAGTTCATCACCATTCATCTGTGATTGTGCACAAGGCAAGTGGTGACTATTTTTAAAAGGCGACACCGACTCACGTGAGCCCTGGACACTCTTGTGCACACTAAAATAACAGTGCACACCTTGCCTGTAGACCTTTGGTAAAGAGACAAGTTCCAGTAATAAAATGTATTCAGGGAACATTTTCTTTTTAAAATCTTGATTAGTGATATTTCTAGTCATTGTTTAATGTTTTAAAATTGTGTAGCGATCTCTGAAACTTGTGTAGCAAATCACGACGCGATACTAAACAAAATGTTACCTGGTATTTTAACTTACAAACAATATTTAAAAAAAATTATATAAAATAATCATAGGTAAACTTATTGATGCATCAACTAAAAAATTTAATAAATTTGAGTAAGTTAAAATTTAATTTATTAAAAAATTTAGTATGCTAAAATGAAATGGGAGAGATAATGAAGTAAGCAAATTATTAAATGAATTAGTAATTAATGAGGGGGCGGGATGTAGCTCAGTGGTACAGCGCTTGTCGGATGCACGATCAATCTAGGATCGATTCCCGTCAGTGGCCCCATTGGGCTATTTCTCGTTCCAGCCAGTGCTCCACAACTGGTGTAACAAAGGCCGTGGTATGTACTATCCTGTCTGCGGGATAGTGCATATAAAAGATCCCTTGCTGCTAATTGAAAAGAGTAGCCCATGAGGTGACGACAGAAGGTTTTCTCTCAATATGTGTGTTCCTTAACAATATGTCCAATGTCATATAATCGTACATAAAATGTGTTGAATGCGTCATTAAATAAAACATTTCCTTCTTCTTTCTTAAGTAATTAATGAATAACAAAGAAGTCTAAATACACCAGCATATACAGGTAATTTACAATAAAAACGTGATAAAATTTGGTATAAAAGTTGTATAATTCTTGCTATTTTATTTTGGGTATTACGTCATATATGACAAAAATTGCTGTTTTTGTTTGAATGATGCATTATTTAATTAAAACATTGATCTTGGTTTTCAGGTATAAATTTTGTGAGTAAAATATAAATAGTCGTGTTTCATAAATTAATTATATTCTTCTTTGGTCTGGGAAATATACCCCACCCCAGATTACAACAATACTTCCTACTATCTGGATCTAGCTATATATGGTACCATGTATGTGAGCCATACAGTGTTTATATTACCTGCAATTGGAGTATGTTGTTTATTACATACATGGTCTGTGTGTTAAACAGCATACCAGGAAGGTCATCTTGGTTGACATAAGCCTTTTATCAGTGAGGTCGGCTGCCAATTAGACCCATGAATTGACATTTATGTCAGGATCTACATACACGTGCCATTGTCAATAAAATCACTTTTAATAATCTTGTGTTATAAATAAGTGTATTCATCCCCAGTGTTTCTGCCAGAATGAAATTTTTGGGTATGACACTATGAAATTGAATATTTACAATGTGTGTGCTGAATGCAACCCGAGTTGCTAGGGGGCATAAGGGGCTTCTCCTAGAAAGAAAGTGGGTTAGGTTTAGGGTTAAGAAAATCATACATAAATGATAAGAGTTAATTCTTTCAAAAGGTTAACTTTAAAAAATTTAATCTGCAAAAATTTTACTCTTTGGCAGAAACTTTGACCCATGAAATTTCTTGTTTTGACCCATGGAATTTCTGGTTCTCAACATTGTGTTATCTAATGATCTCATGGTATGGTAGTTCAGGCCCGTAGGAGCCGGGGGGGGGGGGGGGGGGGGGGGGGGGCAGTTTTTATTTCGGGACTTCAAAATGTCTTATAATGCTAATACGGAAACCACCATAAAAATGAGCCCCTCCACTTTGAAAATCCGTCCTACGGGCCTGTAGTTAAGCCATTGGTCTTAAGACTGGTAGGTACTAGGTTCGTACCACAGTACCAGCCTCCATCCAGCACATTTTAATGGGTCAGTGGTGAAGTGTAAGGCCTCTACACTGATTTCTCTCGCTGACCACAAACAACTAAACACTGACTGACTGTTCTAGACAGACAGCCCAGATAGCTGAGGTTGTGCCCAGGACAGCATGCTTGAATCTTAATTGGATATAAGCATGAAAATACATTGAAATGCAATAATGTGTTACATGTATCTACCTGCTGATTTTCATGACTGATTAAATTTCTGTGTATGAATAAGATCCAAGATGACAAGTTTGTAATTGTTATTCTATATTATATATAACATATTCATTAATATAGATATGATTTTCCATCAAACTCCTGATGGACGTATCATGTACCTCACCGGTACTCTTAAGTCTTGTTAATTTAGTTTAACCAGTATACTCACATTTCTGTCCACTAAGTGAATTTTTTTATGCTAAGCTACCGATACAATCGCTATTTCGCAGTATTATAATTTATTACTCATATGGGCTCAAATATACAGGGTAATATTTTTTCGATCTCTGCACAGTGTGCAGATTGCTTTTACAGCCACTTAAAAATCACGACGTTTGGTTGGTTGCTTGCCATGGCCGGAACTTCACTTTCATTCATATAATGTTTCCATCCATGAGTCAGATTAAACATATGTTATACGATCTACAAAGATTTTCAAAAACAAATGGACTCATTTGTTTCATAAACATGAAATGGTATATTTTCATAAGCCAAAGGCTTGGGTTTACAACATTCATTCACTGAAGACGGATAATTCATAATTCCTCATAGCTCGTTAGTTATTCTCTAAATAATTTCAGTTACCACAATGTTAATGCAATGGTAAAAATAACCCTAAGTAATTGCCACCAGTATACCTTTAACTGTTTGGTGTCAAACAAAGTTTTGCAAGAATGGGCAATTCCACGCTAAAGTGGACATGGAGTGAAAAAATCAAATCATGTTATTCCTTATATATTAAGATTGTTTTTAATGTAAAAATGTCTGGAGAATCCAAATCTGATAAATAAAATATTGTAAAATAAATGGATGTGTTTGACTTTAACTATTTTATGAGGATACCGTCACACTAAAAATATGACACTTCCGTAATACACACTATGAATTTATGTACAGCAGCCATGTAATTGAAGGTAATATTCTTTTTATTAGTGTTTTTGTTTTACCACTAACAAAGTACTACACTTCATAATCCACTTTAATGGAAAAAAAAATTTGTTTAGAACTAGGGGAAATTAGAAAACATAGAATCAGTTTGTAATTCCGTTACCGAAAACAAACAAAAAGTTAGACTGTATTATTCATTTATATGTAATCAAGGAATCAACTCATATTCTCTGAGTATATGTTAATGAACATAATCAGACACATTTACTTTCAAATTCATACATTATTAGTAAAATTATATAGCTGTAAACATATGTAATTCCGTTACCATAGGTTTGTAATTCCGTTACCGTCTTTGGTATATATTGTTAAGAAACACTTTAATATAAAGCTACATAGTATTAAAATGCTATACTCTTATCCATATACACCAATACATCAAGTGATGTAACAATAGGAAGATATACAAAATCTTTTTTAAAAATCCATATGGTAATAGTACTAGTAGTGGCTCCAAATGCATTTGCGGAACACCCATAGCAAATATAAATGTCATCCATTAACAATATAGAAATTAAGGAAATCTTATCAACTTTAACCAAACAGTACTACTTAAAAGCTTCATTATGCTGACTAAACATCTGCAATATCCATGACAAAATTCAAGTTATAATCGAAACCTACTAGAATTATATCGGGGCTCAAAATATGAAGTAAAATATGGCCTGCCATTATTATTTTTTAAATAGCAGGCAAAAAGAAATATGGCCTGCTGTAAAACAAAAATGGCCTGCTGGAAATAAGACAGCACAATGTGAATGTAGGGATTGGGACAATGTGTGGAAAATTAGGATCTCTGATATGTAGTTTAGAGCATTATAAAATTAAAAGTAACAGAATCATGAGCTCGGCCTCAGCTAAATAGAAGATGAGATGATCGTACATACATCTGTTTTTTGAAAAATTACGTGACTTTGAGTTAATTTTAGCAGGTGAATGTTTATTTCACGTGCAAGATTTAAAAATAGACTTCTTTTCACTTTTTACAGGCCACTATTTCCTGCCCTGTACATATATCTTTAAATATATATAGGGTCCAGAAAGTGGAAATGTAACATAACATATCTACTTGAAGCAAACTTTAATGTTACTTTATCCAAAGGCATTTATTGACTGTATTTAATAATTTATATTTAAATGACAGGATATCCAGAAAATGGAAAGTATCATTCTAATTACCAACATTATGCTTTTAAATGTATATAATGGACAAAAAGAAAGCAACCGTTTTATAGTGTTAATGCTGTCTGTACAAGGAAATCTAATCTGAGTAAAATTCTTAAAATGGAAAGATGGCATGTTTGGTTGGCCAAAAAGGAAAATACTGGTGTTTTGAATGTTGTCATGTATGTTACCATAACCTCAGATAGATGAGGAATTTTATTATTAGGCATAATATCTTTCACACCATAATACAATCTAGATGTTTGACGGTCAGTCTATATAATTTTAATTGGCCTGTGTTCCTCTGACCTGGTGTAATTCTCTTTGTTATTAACAATGTCACTGTTCAAGAATTTTTTTCAATTGCTGTCAAACATTTTAAACATTTACTATGTAATATGTACACAGTTTAGTGCTAGTTTAAATCTCCACTCATAATATACATCCACGTGTACATGTTACCGATATTGAAACTAGTTATCATTTGAAATATTAGTATGAATGCTTAAAACAAGTATACTGAATTATTATTTAACTTATAAAATTATGCAACATATTTGCAAATCAAATTTAAAGTAAATAAATATTGTTTTTCAAAAGTAAATTCAGAGCGGTAATTCCGTTACCGAACTGTGTAATTCCGTTACCGGCATTCAATGTTGTACAATAAAATTATGAAGAGATAATTTGTAATATAATTTCTATTTTGTTAATCACAAGTCATTAGTCATCATTTCATCATGAAGATAAATAATTCTTTCATCATACTTCACAGAGTTTGTTGATGTTTTGCGGTGCCCGTAAAAATGGTGTCCGTTTTTACGTAATTCCATTACCAAACTTTAATTAAGTACTCATGCACTACACCTTGCAGTAGGGAGTCTCACTTCTGCCCATGACAAGCACTAGTGCAGTACTAGTGTATTACATAGTTACATCATTATGATAATTTTTCTTATGTGGACTAGCTGAGTTTAATGCCTGAAATATCTCTTCAACTCGTAATTCCGTTACCGTGGAATTGCCCGAATGTTGCTACAATTTTTATTCCACAACCCGTTTCAGTACATGAACTGGCACATTCTTGTATGGTCCAGATCCTTGTGTGGTGGTCTTGCTGTTGATTACCCTCTTATTTGAGCAGACCATCCCACATGTTTGTAATCGCCCCACATTAACCTTTCACGCCAGAGTCCTTTGTAGTACATCGCCTGACAAACAGGTTTTTAAGCGAACACAGCATTTGTTGTTGGTACTACGTGCTTCAGTTACATATCTTTGACATTTCACATTTGTTTATTTTTTGTCATATGAATTACATACATTGTATAACTTCAAACATTTCAAAATACAGCAGAACCTTCCGGTATTATAGTGGATGGCAGTTTGATTAAATTTTGCCATAGTCATCTAATTAATATACCTGTAACAAGTATTCACCTATCTAAAACTATTAGCACAATTCTTCCACAGTTATGTAATATTAGCAACAATGAAAATGAAGTAACTTGTGTTAAGAGGGCACCTTACAATAAAACATATCTAACAGTTAAAATGGCCCTGTACCACCTTATTATACTTCTGAATTGTACGATCTATAGTACATGTACTGTTACGTTTCAAACCCTTACCAACTTGCATAATATTAAAAAATCAATTTTAAAAATGTAAGTAAATAAGTACGGTCCTATATTTTCGCTGATCATCTTTTTCACCCTTCTTATCAAGTTATGGTGTCAAGAAAAATGGAAGTTGTTGGCAAACTCGTTCCAGGTTTTTGGTTGGTTGAACTTGATTTGTCAAACGTTACACAATTACACCCTTGTGACACTGTTAAACATGCATTATTTTCACTAATAGCAACAGATAAACAAAAACAAATTGTTCCTTGCGGCCACGTTTTGAAGTTAAATTTAACTCATGACTACAATGGTGTAACCGTGCATTATTTGTTACATCCTGCTATGGTGATTAATACACCATGTATTTATACTGTTATAAATCATGTGTTTGTGTATTACAAGCTATTCAGTGTCTGTTATCACACAATAGGCCTACACATACATATACTCAAGAACTGACTCACTTGGTGTTAACCCAAGCAACAGAACGTAGCAATACACCCATCTTTTTCAGCTCCAGTGATTCTTTATTCTATTTAGAAATTTACAGCCATGTGTAATGTGCTGTGTATGTTAATGATGATGGTCCTGGGTACTGTTCACTCTGTTTTATGTGTTCATCTGTCATCAAGTCTTAATTAATATACCTCAAGATTGTTCCGCTCCACTCATAAGGGAATATTAGGTTGTTATGTATTCATAGGTAGGAGGTCTGTTAGGTGTATGTCTGAACATATAATTTTTATATTTTAAAAAGTGGGTATTTCAGCAAACCATAGCATTATTTTTTTTATTAAAACCCCTGGAAAAAAACAAAAACAAACAACAGCCAGAAATATGTCAGGTTTTTTTCCACATGCCACTAATTTAGGCTTTAATTGCTGTTGATAATTATTAAGAAGTGATACCATAGTTTCACATGATGCTCTTGATGCAAGTTACTTCATATTTAGGTTTGTATTACATGTACCTCAGGTCACTCATTCATTGACACCAGATATGTTTGCACTTTGAATATTATAATAAAGCAAATACCCCTCCTCCCCCCAACAAAACAAAACAAAACAAACAAAAAGAAACAAAACAACAACAAACAACAAAAAACAAACAAAACATAAAACAAACAACAAAAAAACAAAAACAACACACAAAAACCCCTAACAAAAACAAAAATCATATTCCTTATTGCTGGGTATAGCTTCTACCCACACCCAATAACTGATGTATTTTATGTGATACTGATTTTATGAAACGAGTGTCAGGATTTTTGTATTGCCCGAGCGATAATACTTGAATCCTGACACGGGTATCGTAAAATCAGTATGACTCACAAGCGAGTGTAATAATTTCTTTATTGTTCATATTATTATTATTGTTATTTTTTTATGAATAACAAAGACCGTCTCAAAAGTTTTCAACCACAACTAGGAGATGACAAAATGACATCATATTCCACATGCAGTCTGAGCTAGGACTAGGGAAGCAATGTCATGTTATGACGTCACGTCCAGAAATTACGTTTTTAGTATGATTATATTGTTATTAAACATGTGCTTCGTATGGTTTTTATTAACTCTTGTTATGTTGAAGCATGTGGATAATAATACATTTTCATGCCTTTCTACCAAATTATATAATAAGACATACTTTAAAGCTTTTCTTTGTAATTCATTTATTGTACTTATTTTTTAAATTATTTTAATTTTGTATCTAAATGTTACTATTTTCTTTTCATTTTCTTTTCTTATAATGATTTGGTATCCTTCTGAAAACTTCATGCATAGCTCTTTGTTTATGCAATTGCATAAATATATCTGTGCATATATCTCTGAGTTAACTATACGGTCTCACACCAGGATAATGTTTTCCCCACCAAAAATTTGCAAAAGAAAATAAACCTTTTTGTTGAAATTAATATTTTACATTCTGCAACATGTATGTATAAATGTATACAAATTTCAGTGGAACTGTACAGTTTCAATTTAATTAAAAGTTAACTTTATATAAGAATTGTTTCTCATTTTTTAGGAATTTATCGATTTATAAGTCACAAATGGTATAAAATCGCGTAGCGTAGCGAAGCGATTTTATACTACATTTGTGACTTTTATACATCAATAAATTCCTAAAAAATTAGAAACAATTCTTATAATTACAAACAGTACAAGAAGTGTACCTTAAAACACTCAAAAATAATTTCTTTCGTTCTTACCGTCAGCCATGTTCTGTAAATAAGCGTAGGAATACATGTATACATACTACTGGATGTTTTGGGGTGGGTTTTTTAACAGAACAAAAAAACAAAACAAAAAAACAATATTGTAATTTTTTTTTTTTAATGAATATCTCATCCAGTTTCCCTTATTTTTTTAATTGAGAAAACAGGTCACTTCCTTGTTCTATTTTTAAAATGATCACCGAACTGGGTCATTGGGCTTCTCGCCCATCCAACTAAAAATAGTTTCAATCGATCTTGGTCTTCCATGATGACGTATTTTTATGAGGTTTATGGAAGGATAACGCTTGGTTTTTTAGTGACGTCAGCCAATCAGAATACAGTAAATCGTATAAATTCGGAAAGTTTGTAATTATAATGAAATAAAAAGTTAAAACGAGAAAGAAAAAATGTGTTTTGCCAAGTTTTGGTCAACTATTAGAATATGACATTGGATAGTTTCCGGTACTGTGTCGGTAGCGTGTGGGTAAAATCACGGAACCGAAATATTATTTCCCGTGATTATTATATTGAGTATGACAATTCAACGGTTCCAATGTAAAAGCACTGTGTCGGTAGCATGTGGGTAAAATCACGGAACTGGAATTTCGTTTCCCAGGATTATTAAATCAAGTATGACTATTCAACGGTTCCAACCTAAAAACAGTTTCTGATGGGTTCCCATGATCACAAGCAGGGAACCGAAAAAGTGTTTCCCATGAAATTTGAAATCGTGTGGCCTGATTTAAACCATATAGCTCATAGTATTATACAGTTAACCTTTAATGTTTTTCAGAGCCTTACAGGACACACAATGACTGTGGAGGCAGTGCGGTTTGGCCATGCTGAAGATATGGTTGTAGCGGGCTCATTATCAGGGGCACTCAAGGTGTGGGACCTGGAACAAGCTAAAAGTATGAGGCATTGTTTCACAACACTTTCATCTCTTGTAATTATATGGGGCTGAATTTACAAAGCCTGTTTTAGACTTACACACATGTAACTACATGCATTTACAATGCTTAAACACCTGTTTTAGACTCACCCATGTAACTACATGCATTTACAATGCTTAAACACCTGTTTTAGACTCACACCCATGTAACTACATGCATTTACAATGCTTAAACACCTGTTTTAGACTCACACACATGTAACTACATGCATTTACAATGCTTAAACACCTGTTTTAGACTCACACACATGTAACTACATGCATTTACAATGCTTAAACACCTGTTTTAGACTCACACACAGGTAACTACATGCATTTACAATGCTTAAACACCTGTTTTAGACTCACACACAGGTAACTACATGCATTTACAATGCTTAAACACCTGTTTTAGACTCACACACATGTAACTACATGCATTTACAATGCTTAAACACCTGTTTTAGACTCACACACATGTAACTACATGCATTTACAATGCTTAAACACCTGTTTTAGACTCACACACAGGTAACTACATGCATTTACAATGCTTAAACACCTGTTTTAGACTCACACACAGGTAACTACATGCATTTACAATGCTTAAACACCTGTTTTAGACTCACACACAGGTAACTACATGCATTTACAATGCTTAAACACCTGTTTTAGACTCACACACATGTAACTACATGCATTTACAATGCTTAAACACCTGTTTTAGACTCACACCCATGTAACTACATGCATTTACAATGCTTAAACACCTGTTTTAGACTCACACCCATGTAACTACATGCATTTACAATGCTTAAACACCTGCGTTCAAGAAAATCAGGCATCGTAAATTCGGCCTATAATGTTTATCCATTTCATCTGAAAATGGGATTCAGGGTTTAAGTTGGCATTATTCCTTTTTTTTCAGCAGTTCTGCAAATTTATTAAAGAAATCTGTAACAAATTCCATTTAATTTTTTTTTTAAACTGTATCAATTATTTCACAAATACATTGATGAAAAGAATAAAATTTTAAATATAAAATGCATTACCGAACTTAGTTTTTGTAGTACATCTGTGATGATTAAAAAGAAAATTCTGGAATGTTTTACAAGTAAAGAGCTGTGTTTGTAATAATATTTAAAAAGTGTAATTTTAATGTGTATGTTTCACAAACTGAAATATGTGTTAGAAAATGTCTTGATGACTCCACATGGAGACTAATGCTAGGGTCAGACTACCAACTGCCAGCACAAAGTTGGCCAACTTTCTGCTGTCATGACTTTTACGACGGTCCAGTTGCTAGTTTGAGTGTTCTTACAATTCGATTTTCTTCATATAACCCTTTAGTTGTTAATCTGAGCGCACCCGTCATAAGTCGGGAGTTGGGGAAATTACAACACAACTGTCAAGTTGGCCAACTTTATGCTGGCAGTTGACAGTCTGAGCCTAGCATACATATGTCTGTTGTTTGATTTTTAGTATTGAGAACCTTGACGGGACATAGGGCAGGAATTACTGCTCTTGATTTCCACCCATACGGGGATTATTCTGCATCAGGGTCAATGGATTCCAACATCAAAGTGAGTATAAATTGATACTTTTAGCTAGGGGTTTTCTTTTTCTTTTTTTTTTCTTTTTTCTCGCTTTTTAAAAACAAATTAAAACATGAACACATTTTGTTTTAGTGCAATGTTTCTTTTATTTTGTCTAAAACACTTCTTCTTCTTATATAATAAATGTTTATGAATTATTATTAATTGTGAAAAAAAGATGCTCTGAATTTTAGAACTGTATCATTACATAGTATATCATTTATGCATATATTACGAAAACAATTTTGTTTTTCTTAATCAGGTTCTTTAAAATAGTTAATTGTAAAGCATTTTAAGCTGACTTATCTTTTTATTTTCAGTTATGGGACATCAGAAGGAAAGGTTGTATATTCACATATAAGGTTAGTTGTCATTTTTTCTCTCCACTATTTATTTCATGCATATAGAATAATTAAATTTCCATTATATTTGTTACAATTTAAATGAAATGTTTTGTTTAACGACGCACTCAACACATTTTATTTACGATTATATGGCGTCACACATATGGTTAAGGACCACATAGATATTGAGAGAGGAAACCCGCTGTCGCCACTTCATGGGCTACTCTTTTCGATTAGCAGCAAGGGATCTTTTATATGCACCAACCCACAGACAGAATAACACATACCACAGCCTTTAATATACCAGTCATGGTGCACAGGCTGGAGCGAAATATAGCCCAATGAGCCCACTAACAGTGATTGATCCCGTACCGACCACACATCAAGCAAACGCTTTACCACTGGGCTATGTCCCACCCCTTGTTATAATTTAACATCATCCAGTCGTAGCAATACAGGTTTGTTCATTTTTTAAACAACGTAGAAATGATGTCGTCAAGGAACGTCGTATCTGATGATGTCACTATATATTGGTACTTTGTAAGTTTGTCTTATTGAGCGTTATTGTTTACGAACTAAAGAAAGAAATCAAAATAGAATACATGTGTGAACTTTAAGCGTTATTATTAGTATTAGTATGTCTGAAGTTTAATTCGCCCATTCATACAGTTTGCAGATGTCTTTTAGTTTGTTCAAATCCTGTTAAACGTAAAAGAAATAACAGACAATCATTAAGTAAAACATTGACTTCATTGGATAAGGAGTTATTTCCCTTTAATTGTTCAGTGCCTTTTGAAACATTGATAAATAATATATTAAAATGTAAAAGAACATGTAACAGATGTGTAATGTCAGTATATGCTAAAGGTATATGAATATGTATTTATTAGTATGTTGATCTGTTGGGGTTTTTTATTTGCTAGTTATAATGTTCATGCAATGTATTAGAATTTAGGTGGATGCTGTTTTTTCTATTTACAGGGCCACAATAATGGAATTAACTGTCTCAGGTTTAGTCCCGATGGAAGGTGGATATCATCTGCTGGGGCTGACTCTGTCATTAAGGTAGCTAATGACAATTCACTTTGTCACTTTTTTGTTAATATTTTTTTGTTCTATTCTATCTGCCCTTAGTGTGTCATTCGCACATTAATGGAACAAGAAGTAGCTCAGTAGTAGAGCATTCAGTTCATCAGAGAAATTGCAGAATTCATTCCATTTGGTAACCATGCTGATCTTTCCAGCTAGAGATCCGTACCAGGCTAGGGATTTTCAAAGCTATCTCGGCGCTACGAAATAGTGAAACCATCGTAGGGTATGACATCACTACAGCACACATCATAGTGATGTCATAATTTACGATTCCGTAGCTCTTGAGTAACATCTCATTGTTCTTAAAGTTGTTTTGCATTGCATTACGTAATCACAAAGTTAGAAATAATTAATGAATTAGGCCCCAGTCTTGTATTGTAGTGGTTAAACTATGGGCATAAGGATGGTCAGTGTTATGTTCATATTCTGGCACTGGCTATAGTCGCATTGGAGAGATGTAAAGCTGTTACTTTATTAAATTTCTCATTATAATTATCCACTAGCCAATAACTTCTGTTCTGGATGGACAATCCGGATAGCTGAGGTGAACCATTCATTAATAAAATAAAGTTATCTATCCCTGGAACAATTTATTTATATAAGCTAATGGTAGTCTAATGTTTGTTGTCTAATATAGATGCTTGTAGCCAGTAAATTATATAATTTGTTGAATATACCACTTAAACGCCTTGATTTATTCCCTTTTTGCAGATATGGGATTTAACAGCAGGGAAGCTGATAACAGATCTCAAAGGCCACAAAGGACCGGTGAATGTGGTTGAGTTTCATCCAAATGAATTGTTGCTGGCATCCGGCAGTGCCGACAGGTGTGTTCGCTTAATGCAATCTTTGTCAGCAAATCGTAAAAAGCAGTGATTTCTGGTTTATATATTGAACCCTGTTTTGTCTCTCTTCTGTTTCTGTTTCTGTTTTTGTCTCTGTCTCTCTCTCTCTCTCTCTCTCTCTGTCTCTGTCTCTCTGTCTCTCTCACTCTCTCTCTCTCTCTCTCTCTGTCTCTCTCTCTCTCTCTCTCTTTCTCTTTCTCTCTCTTTCTCTCTCTCTCTCTGTAATAAATAAATAAATTGGCTGGTACAATAATTAACATTGCTTTGATTAAAACCTTGTTATTTTGTGCTTATGTTGGAAAAAATTGGTTTATTATTTGACAATGATATTTAGGAAATAGTATATTATCTTAACCTTTAGACTACTGGATTAATTTTTAACAAAAATCACGTTGAGTGGGTACAAGTTTATAATTTTTACTCACATATATTCACTTAAATGTTTGATAAATACATGAAATAAAGTTCATATATGAATCGGTAAGTATTATTTTTGTGGGTTTTTGTAATTTTTATTATTTTTAGATCAGCTACTGGTGATTAAAATTAGGCAAAAAATCTAAAAAGTTGCGTTTACTTACGAGCATTTGTGGCCAGCTGTCCAGTATTTATGTCCATTATTCCCGATAACAGTGGTTTTCTGACCAGAATGTTTTTTTAAACCCGAACTACAATTTATATTGCAATATTTGGTGATTTTCGTTGTTGGTAAAAGTTCTGAACGATCAAATTTATTATCAAATTAGCTGTTACAATCAGCTATCGATCCCTGAAAATGACCGCGACGTGCCGCCATTGTTGTCAAGCGAAAATACTTGCCGAAAACCACTTTTTGAACCAAAAATTTCAAGGTATTTTCAATTGAAAAAATCAAAACAAAAGCCACCATTTTGAAAAAAAATCTTTTTTCTTTTATTATATTTCCGTTTCCGGTGAGTGTCGTGTGCAAAACGGCGGGAAATATGAATTGGGGAATGCACTATATACAGTATACAGTATGTCGACTGACGTGACGTCGGGCGAGATATCTCGTCTGCAGTACTCAGAAGGTTAATGCATCTTTCTTTTTCAGGACTGTAAGGTTCTGGGACTTGGAATCATTCCAGGAAGTTAGTTCCACAGAGGGTGATTCAACTCCAATCAGGTATGGCTGTTTTTCTCTTTATTCATTCCGCTTGTTTTGTCACATAAGGCTGAATTATAAAATTGAAATGTGACATCTGTGCAGGCTCCCCAAGTCCGCCAAAGAAATAACAAATAACCTGTATGAGTAGAAGGATGTAACTTCCAACATGGCTCCGAAATTGAGCTCTTGCTGTCCACCACCACACCTTTTTTGTTTTATAAATTTGACCATAGCTCCATATTTGATGCATTCTGGTGATATACAGAATTGAATGTGCTTTTAAATTGTGTTCTCATGAAATCAGCTTATCCAAATGTCCTTTCCTTTTTTATACACCTGTCTTTGACAGGTGGTCTGTCTCTATGTCCGTAAAGGTTTCATTTCTGGCGCATATTTTCCTTATCAATTCATATGTGATCATCAAACCTTACATGCATGTACAGCTTGGGATAGTGGTGTGTCGTATACCATAACTAGGTAACTGTGACATATTTTTCATCAAACTCCTAACAGGCATATCATATTATGTTCTCTTGTTGTTTAATGATAAGTAAATGTGTCTTTAAGTGCTTGTTTTTATAGTGCCATCACAAATAAACTATTTTGTATAATTGTACAGTGTTCGAAATAATCACTTGTCCGTTTGTCCTGACAAGTGAAAATTTCTTCAGACAAACAAAATGTACCTTGGTGGTTGTCCAGTGCACAAGTAAAAATGTTCAGTGCAGTTACATTTTGAGCAATCACAAACAACATCCTGGTACTTGAATAAAAGAAACCATTTATTTGGGCAAGTAAAAATATTGGCAGACAAGTAGATTTCTAGATGTATTTGTCCGGTGGACTAGTAAAAACATTCTGCTTATTTCTATCACTGTTGTATAGTAACCATGTGTGTGAGTACCCATTCTGGAATTATTTTCAGGACCATAAAATTTCACCCTGATGGCATGTGTCTGTACAGTGGAAGTCGCGACATGCTGAAGGTCTACAGCTGGGAGCCTATCATGTGTCTTGATTCTGTCCCGGTCAACTGGGGAGAGGTGTCCGATATGGCTATTGCAGAAAACCAGCTGGTCAGTTCACCTGTGTGGCTTAATTATTTATTCATTCATTTATACTTATTTTCGTGCTGATGTCCAATTAAGGTCAAGCAAGTTGTCCTGGGCACACACCTCAGCTATATCAACTGTCTGTCCAGGACAGTGGGTTTGTGGTTAGTTATTAGTGGTTAGTGACAGAAACAGAAGTCGGTGTAGTGGCTGAACACCTACCCCTTGAGTTGTTAATCTCGCTCTGGGTGGAAGCCGGTACCGGAATGTGAATCCAGTACCTACCAGCGTTAAGTCGTGATAGCGTAACCACAACACCACTGAGGCTGGTTTAATTTAAAAAAAATTCTGTTCAGCTTAACCTGAGGTTGTTATCGTGTGACTAGGACCCTGTTCCACAAAGCGACCTTTGCGCTGAGATCACTTTAAATGCATTAGGTAGTTACTTAATTAAGGTGATCTTAGGGCTAAGATCAATTCATGGAACGGGGCCCAGAATAGTAAGCAGAGGACTTGCAGGAAGATTTAAGCAATTTCATTGGCTGTTCTGATGTTTAGACCAATCTATTGAAATATGGGAAAATGTCAATGATGAGAGGTCAGGTGAAGTATTTTATGAAAAGAAGAAACAATCCAAGTTTTTTGCATTTCATTGTTGGTAAAAAAAAAATTATATCTTGTGCTGCATTCTGTTTTTTGTCATCTCTTGTTTGGTACAGCGCTCGCTCAATGCACGGTCAGTCTGGGATCGATCCCCGTCGGTGGGCCCATTGGGCTATTTCTTGTCACAAGCCAGTGCACCACGACTTGTATATCAAAGGCTGTGGTATGTGCTATCCTGTCTGGGATGGTGCATATAAAAGATCCCTTGCTGCTAATCGGAAAGAGTAGCCCATGAAGTGGCAGCAGTGGGTTTCCTCTCAATATCTGTGTGGTCCTTAACCATATGTCTGATGCCATATAACCGTAATTAAAATGTGTTGAGTGCATCGTTAAATAAAACATTTCTTTCTTTCTTTCTCTTGTTTGGTTAATGTTATCTTTTGGTTCTTTTGGGGGGGTTTTGCCACAACAATTGTACAAAAATAATATCAATAAAACCCACAACTCAAGTGTGGGGTTTTTGGGAGGGTTTGTGGGTTTTTTTTTACCAATTTAATGCTAAAAATAATAGGTTGGGTGACACCAAATCAAACGTTCTTTTTTTTTAGAGTTATCCTTATTTTTCAAACATTTTCACCTGTTGTAATAAAATTATTTTTTCACTGAAATTATTTCAGGTTTGTACAGATTACTTTTACTAATTACATACACTGTTGTTTTAGTTTAAAGTTACTTGATGACACAATTTAATGTAAATGTTTTTTCTGTTTTGTTTAGATAGGCGCATCATTTTTACACAGCAGTGTTTCCAGTTATGTGATAGCTTTAGAGGTGAGTAAAATCCTATTTACAAAAACATCTGAAACCAAACCGAGACCATGTTAATAATGTTCTACATAATCCATACATTACATGACAGTTTTGGTCACAATTATTTGTTATTAGCTTCTTGTTATTAATTATTATTATCAAAAAGTAAAATGCATCACACATATTTTCATTGTTTTCTATACATAGTCTTTAATTATGGAGAACTAACAGGGAAGTGACCAAATGCAGCCTTTGTCATAAATATGATAATGTTGGCATCAAATGGCATGCTAGCTATATTTTGTTCACAGTACCAGACGTAACCAAACAGAGGGGGCTGTGTCTCCCCTCCCAATAATTTTTCCCCTGTTATTGTCCTCAAGATTCTGAAAATGACATATTTGAAACCCATGAAATCAAAATGTTCTTGGAGGAGCATGTCACCAAATCTCTCATAACAGGCTAAGAGCTTTTGGACTCTCAAATTTCCATCCTCCAAGCCATCTCACTGATAGTGGGACCCCCCCCCCCCCCCCCCCACCCCTCCCTCCACTTTCAAATGCACTTCACAGGTTGCAAGTACTTCCTTATAGATTCTGCACAATCATATTTTTATTCATTAATCGTCAGGTATCAAAAAAAAATTCCGATTCATATTTGGCATCGTGCATGCAGTGCATGTTGGCAGCTCATTGACATTAATTACTTTTAATGGTGACTTCATTGTCACAAAAGGCACAAAAAAGTAGTCCATAAAGTGTTTCGAACTGTTGATATCGGTGCCTAGATTTGTGATCCTATCCCTTAAAATTTGCATTTACCATAGTTTGACACCCAATAGCCGATGTATTTTTCGTGCTGGGGTGTCGTTAAACATTTATTCATTCATTCTCTTAAAATGTTTTCTTTTTATGATTTTTCAGCGTGTACAGCCAGTGGGTGGGGTTACCCAACAGGAACCATCCCGTCATTTATCCAGGTAGTTTTCCTTGGAAATCATTTCAATTACAGAAATTTTATTACAACATTGATTTTCTGCATTTTTTTCAGCAAAGGAAAATATGTAATTCTTTAGTCTAATGAAATTCTGTATTCGTAAATAAAGCCACCCCCAACAGTCACCTTAACAAACACGAAATTGCCTTTTAACAGTAGGTCATACCTCCCATTAAATAAAACAAAAAGACAATATTACCACCAGTGAGGTGTGTTTGTTTTCAATTTTTGCAGTATGAAGTATCCAAGCCCAAGTATGAACTAAAACCAAATTACCACCACAATAATTTTAAGTAAATATATTCTACTTAAGAATATGGGAAGATTGTCAACATATTTTTATGTGTGTTTTGTCAGAAACGTGTGTAGACGCTCTGTGTTGTGCTGTTGTTTTAAGAGCATTAAAATTATTAAATAAACAGTACGTATTTGTAACATAGAAGGTGTGTTTCTGATAATTAATTAGTACCCATGTCTTAATAAAGCCCCCCTCCGTTTTGATAGCAATTAATAGAAATGCTAGAACCTTTTTCGTCTTCTAAGTTCATTTAAGTATTTCGTTATTTTATTAAATAAAAAAATTGCAAGTTTGTCTCAAAGTTCATGCTTAAAAGGTCTTACCCCCTGGGCTTATTTCCGGTCAAATTAAACACAAATGTATTACACAATGATTTTACTGCATTTTTTTCAGCAGAAAATAGTAATCTTTAGTCTATGTGTAGATAACAGTAAGTAACAGACCTTTTAACAGTGTTAACCATAAAATAAAAAAAGAGAATTTATGTGGGCAGTTTTTCTTTTAATGTAGGAAAATTAAATAATTTTAGTATGTCAACTTATAGGGAAAATGTCAACATATTTTTATTTGTGTTTATCAGCCGTGTAGATGTTCTGTGGTGTGTGTGAGCAATTATTCTACAAGTATATGTTCTATTTGTTTTTAGTAGTCGCAAAAATTATGGAATGGAAAGACCTGCAACACAGTCAACAAGACAGGCCAGGTGAGTTGTGTGTGTGGGTTTTTAATCTTTTACATCATATTCAGTCTGCAGACCTCTCCATGACAAATGGTCGCATTTACTGTATTAAATTTTAAAAATAATTCTTTCCACAGTAACAGCCTTATGGTAAATACAAACTGACTTCACATTGTGATAGTAAAACTCCAATATCTTAAAGAGAAAAAAGATAGCTGTAGTTTAAAACATATTAGTGTGTCATTTAAACAGACATCCATTTCCTTTCCTTTTTGATGTCAAAATCTTTGTTATTGTTTCGAATACGAATACTAATAGAAATATGTTTATTTGGATTGCCAATCATTTCACAGCGTGTTCCAACACATAAATACGTGCCAATGCATATACATAAATACACATCTAGTTAATTAACATTAATGTTAAAAGTTAATTTAAAATAGAAATAAGAAATGTCAAATAAAGTATATACTATGTTGTCTGACTGTTTGAGCCTTAGTATAAGCTTAAATTAGTACAGTAATGCACATTTCAAGCGTTTAGTATTAATAAACATAATTTAAGTTCATCATATTCAGTGATTGTGGCTTTTTTGCAATTGTTTGTTGCTGGTGTTTGTAGTTTTCCGAAAGAGGATGCCGATGAGCCTGCGAAGAACCAGGTGGAAGAGCCGGGCAACAGCGTGTCGGCTGACATTCAGAACCAGGACGACTACCGCGAACTCTTCCAGGTCAACTGTCGACGAATCGGTCAGTTCACCTGCTCGCACTGTGCCGTTGTGTGTGATAACTAATTCTGTAGTTTACCATTCTTAGTTGTGAGATTGTGTGTGATAACTCTTTAATTGTGTGGTTTAGGCCAGCGGGGAAACAATACAGTGTTTGCTGTGTCTCTTTCTCACCTCTGTGTGTGACTGTATTAACTAATCGGGGATTTATCCAGACAAATGGGTCTGAAAATAGGCCCCTTTTTAAAAAAAAGAAAATTCCTCATATATATAATATACTTATGGTAAAAAGAAACGCAAAAATTGTGATAGTTATAACTCCGATTCTTGAAGAGAAAAACCGGTTCATGCTGTTGTGAATATAAGGTCATTGCATGTGTCCCATTTAAACAGAAAACGCATTGTACAATTTCCAAAATTGAATTTGCCATGTGCAAATCATGTTGCATGTTGTCTGCACGTGCAACATGAATAGTATAAAAGTGCAGGGTGTTCGCTTGCCTGGCCTCTGTATCTGGCCGACAGTTTCCAGGACATGCCACGTTCAGTGAACCGCAGAGGAACAATGCCATCGGCCGACTAGACGCAGGCGAATCCAGAACGGCCGTTGCCAGGGCATTCCATGTGTCCCCAAGCACCATCTCCAGACGTGGGACCGTTACCAGCAACATGGATCAACACGTGACCTCACTAGATCTAGTCGACCACGGGTCACTACCCCCCGGTTAGGACCGCTACATCCGGGTACGCCAAATCGGGAAATATTGAACTGTCAAATCCAAAGTAGCAATACCATGGTGTCTGACTGATTCCGACCAGACCTACGGTATAAGCTTAAGTGAGGTAGGAATTCGTGCACGTCCATTTCGAGCGTTCAGTATTAATAAACATAATTTGCCAGATTCATCGACAATGGCCTCAGCGATTGACAGGTGTGGTTTTTGACAGTCCCGATTTTGTTGTCATGATGGAAGATGTTGTATAGGCGTCGTGGTTTTCGGCAAACTGCGTGCATGAAGTGGACAGATTCGGCGGAAGTAACCATGGTGTGGGCAGCCATCTCACACACTGGCAACAGCGTCCACGTGCAGGGCAACCATTCAGGGCTACATTGACAGATCCTACCGCCACACATCGTTCCAGTTATGGCCAACGCCAACGCAATCATGACAACGCCAGGCCTCACACAGCACGTCTCGCAACGGCTTTCCTGAACAACAACATTAATGTGTGTCCTTGGCCATCGATATTCCGGTTTTTACCAATCTGAGCATCTATGGGAGAGTTGGACCGTGCCTCCGACAGCGACTCCACAGCCCCAACCCTGCCCGAGCTGGCAGCAGCTTGCAGCGAGGGGCCACCATCCCCAGGGTTTCATGTGTACTCTTTCTCACCTGGGTGTGCGGTGCCTGCATTGTCAACACACGCGGAATCGGGGATATGACTCCAGATGTGACCTTGGTGGTGTGTCCTATCACTTACTCACAATGGACTAGAGTGAATTGTGAACAATCCTGCAACATTTGGTAATTATCGGACTCACCATTCAATAATTAAATCAATTCTCCAAATGTTACGACAATGTGGTTTTGCGTTTCTTCTTTTGAAGAGTATATATATATTTAATATATGTCTGTTGTAATTAATTAATTTAACAGTGGTGTACTGCATCATTCAGTGGCCTGAAAAAAATATCCCAAGTATGATTTACTTGTGCTTTTTTCCCCAACCCCGTCAGACATGGGACCCTAGTAAAAAATCCTGGATAAATTCCTGTTAATTCTATAGTGTACTTTAGACCAATATTACAAATAAGGTATTCCAATGTTTGCTGTACCCCTTTTGCACCTAATTGTATGGTGTGATTTTGTGTGCTAAGTGTAATTATGTAGTTTTCTTTGGACCAGCCTTAAACAAAAATACTATAATTTACTGTACTCTGATCATCACATAAAGTTCTACTTTTTTGTTTTGTTTCCAGCCATAATTTTGTTTTAGGTGTACAGTACATGTAGTTAAATGTTTTAAATGAAGCATTGACTAGGTTTACGGTCGTGTTTTGTCAAGTTTTCAACTTTGATTTTTAGTTTGTATTTCGTCAATATATTCCATAAAAAAAATTCTCCAGAAAAGGGGTGGGACATATTTCTTGTTCTAGCCAGTACTCAACAACTGGTGTAACATAGGTCATGATATGTACTGTTTGGGAAAGTGCACATGAAAGATCTCTTGCTGCTAAAAAACTAAATTATAGCCCCCAAAATTTTAGAATTGGTATGCTTAACAAACTTTTTTTTCTTTTCTTTTTTGCTTCTTGTTTGGTTAAAACAAATTACATTTGGCCACACATTTTCAAACCCAAACCTTGAAAATGGTTTATCACATTATGGCAAAACATTGTAAACTTTAAAGATGACGTCAGTGTGAATTTGATATCAATTGTTATCCTCAAAGATCTGTTTTGTGCAATCATTCTTGGTCTTAATTTACAACTAAAACTGATATAACCTGCAACTTTGAGCAAATTTAGGCACACGTTTAAACAAATCTGATAATTAAAGCTTAGATTGACTCTTGTTTGTTGGTTTGGTTTTAAAAAGCACATTAACATTAAACTAATTAGTATCCGCTATATATACTAAAATGTTATGATTTTAAATGATGCACGTGAAGAATTTCTAGTGACTTTGTACTAGAAATTAATCACAGTTACTAACTTGTTTTGGATTCATGTTTTTCTCACGTTTATTAATTGAGAAGATGTGTTATTTTCACCCTACCATTTCCAGATGACAAAAACACATGGCAAGTTGGGAAAAAGGCCAATAAGGGTGAGAATATAGCACTACGGTACTGCACACTGTACACATTATACACATATGGTGCTGGCTTCAGTTGTATGTTACATAACACTTATAATGCTGTCTTACAGTGAAGCTTGTCTTGGTGGGGCTACAGTATACAAAGCACATCTTGAATCATATTCAACAACTGTGTCGTGCTGGTATATGTCATCAGACCGGCCTCGGTGGCGTCGTGGTAGGCCATCGGTTTACAGGCTGGTAGGTTCCCAGTCGAAGCATGGGATTTTTAATCCAGATACCGACTCCAAACCCTGAGTGAGTGCTCCGCAAGGCTCAATGGGTAGGTGTAAACCACTTGCACCGACCAGTGATCCATAACTGGTTCAACAAAGGCCATGGTTTGTGCTATCCTGCCTGTGGGAAGTGCAAATAAAAGATCCCTTGCTGCTAATCGGAAGAGTAGCCCATGTAGTGGCGACAGCGGGTTTCCTCTCAAAATCTGTGTGGTCCTTAACCTTATGTCTGACGCCATATAACCGTAAATAAAATGTGTTGAGTGCGTCGTTAAATAAAACATTTCTTTCTTTTTATGTCATCAGAAGCCCATTGGTATGTGCTATCCTGTATGTGGGAAAATGCTTTTGTCTCGCCTTTAGGTATTACATTTCCAACGGTGGGGGGGGTATAGGGGGGGCGTAGCCCAGTGGTAAAGCGCTCACTTGATGTGTGGTCGGTGTAGGATCGATCTCCGTCGGTGAGCTCATTGGGCTATTTCTCTTTCCAGCCAGTGCACCATGACTGGTATATGAAACGCAGTGGTATATGCTACCCTGTCTGTGTGATGGTGCATATGAAAGATCCCTTACTGCTAATTGGAAAGAGGTAGCCCATGAAGTGGTGACAGCGGGTTTCCTCTCTCATTATCTGAATGGTCTGATGCCATATAACCATAATTAAAATGTGTTGAGTGCGTCGTTAAATAAAACATTTTCTCCCAACGGTGCCAGAGGTGGCAGCGATGGCATCAACTTTTGCATTAAAGTTTAACGTTAAAGATTTGCATTTAGATCAGGTTGTCCCAAACTATACATCCTAGGTCAGTGAAACTTGGTTTATGGTTGCACCTATGGATATTTATCACAGTGCACGTAAAAAAAATTGTTATGGTAGGCAGGTAATTTAATTCCACAGAATTGTTGATATAAAAAGTAATTCTTGTGCCTCTTTGGAAGAAGAATGGTGGCAGCTGCTTTTGTAGTTTTTTAATTTGTTTATTTAATGTACGAAAAAGATATTTGTGTATTTTGCGTGAAGGCAGTTGACAGTTGTTGTTGATATTTTAACACAAAGTTTTATTAAAGTGGTATCTGTTATGCATTAGTCTATGCCATCATAATATGGAGAGGTGAGATGTCCACCAAGACTGGCTTGTCTTAATTAACGTAATTGAGAATATGGTGAAGGGCTTACACATATATACCAATAGGCTTTCTGTATAACCATTTAACTGCATGCTTACTCATCATTTACACATCAGTCTTTAACTTTATACCTGTATTAATGAGCTCAATGTACTCACTGTATTATAAGTACGTAATTATAGTGTACATAGTAAGGCCTAAAACATACCGAAGCTTTGGTCTGGATCCGAGTTCTGGCAAGTGTGGCAAAGACACCATGTCTGGGGCCTAATTCACACAGCTCTCTTAGGCTCACTAAAGCTCTCTTTGGCAACATAGCATCGTCCTTGCAAGTGTTTTTGCATTGCACTGCGAGATCGCAAAGTTGCGAGATCGCAAAGTTGCGAGAATTTAGCGTATATATCTATCAACATATCTATCAACTGTAATTTTATCTTTAGATGTATTTTCTTCTATAAATACCAACAATAATTATGAGAATTTCACATTGATTAATATAATTATACCTTTTGTGTTTAAAAAAAATGAAAAAGTAAGATTCGAATATTGTTCAGTTGCCAAAATATATCACATGATCTATTTCATCTGTTGCCACATCTGTAGTTCCAGCACAGCACAGATGCAGTGTGTTTGTTATATTCGATTTCCTTTTTACTTGGAGGGATGTGGTAAAGTGATCACTTGGTACACGGTCGATCTGGGATTGATCCCCATCGGTGGGCCCAGTGGGCTATTTTTCATTCTAGCCAGTGTACCACAATTGGTATATCAAAGGCCGTGGTATGTGCTATTCTGTCTATGGGATGGTGCATATAAAAGATCTCATGCTACTAATTGAAAAATGTAGATGGGTTCCTTTCTAAGACTATCAAAATTACCAAATGTTTAACAGCCAATAGCCGATGATTAATAAATCAATGTGCTCTAATGGTTTAGTTAAACAAAACAAACTTTTACTTTTTCTTTTTTTACTGTCTCAAGGGTGGATAACTGAAAACTTTTGTCATCGACATATTGATTTTTTGCGTGGTAATTCAAGTAGGACATGTCTTATTTTTCACAGAATATATTTTAATAAAGAAATTATATTGAAATGCATGCAAAAATGAATGGTGGTACATTTATGCAGCCTGTGGGGTTGATCCCCCTCAGTAAACCCTTTAAATATTGTCCTATCCCAACCACTGGCTAGTGCTGTCTTATCTGCGGAGAAGTGCATGTTATGGAACCCTTGTTGCTGTTTGGTAGCTGTTGCCTATGTGGAGGCAGGAGATTTGTTCTTTCGTTATTTGGTCCAAGTTTTTTAATACCAATAAGCTCGCCACCAAATGACCATAGTTCAAAATGCAGTAAGATGTTAGATATTCATTGCCTTTCTTGTCGGTAAATAATGTTTTAAATAAGAGTTAAAAATGGAGATATTTAAGAACAAGTATTTTGTTGACAGATGATGATAGTAAGTAAAAACATGAATTTATTATTCATATTAAGATAATTGTATTGGTTGTTACCAGAAAAAGGTATTGATTAAGATTATTAAAAGGTGATGGAGTCATTTTAAATTAAAAGCAGAGAGGCAGTTTAGTTGATTTTCAGTTATGTTTATTGATCATAGAGGATGGATCTTTTTTTATATTAAAATATCTTGTTACATTTTGAGTGAAAATTATTGATTACATCTCATTATTTATTCACCACACTAATCACACGCTCAATTGTAATCTGATCGTAATTTAGTTTTTCTCTCTCGTTAAATGGAGGGGTCATGTGTAGTATTTTTGTTGTCTTTTCGACTCAGATTTTATTGTTTTACCGTGTGATGGATTTCTTACTGCATGCTCGTCTGTTGTAACCTTGCAATGTGTGGGAACATGGCCAGGCTGGTTTATGGAATCTGGATGAATGGGATTTTGTGGGGTCAGTCTTATTTAATTAAACTCCAGTTTGTAATATTTTGAAATAACATTCCACAGACAGTACTGTGGCAGATTTTTGTTTTTGAAACATGTAAGCATGACCATGCCCTTGCATGTTTTTTATATTCAGTCTAGGGGATGCACCCTTTTTAAAAAAAAAAAATGGCACTTCCCTGCTAACACTGTTTAGTTTGAGAAGTGCGACTATTCGAGGAGAGCAATTGTTTTTGCTCCTTGGTTTTTTTAAACACTGAAAGTCTCTATAGACTTTTTTTAGCAACTAATATGCAAAATTTAATAGTCTAACTATGCCCCATCAACTCAATTTCTCTTCCCTGTGTACTTATGTTTGTACAGTGATACCCGTCTAAACCAGATCCTGAACAAACCAAAACCCTGTCTAAACCAGCCAAGTTTCATGGTCCCAAATTTTCTCAATTCTAAAGCACGACCCTGTGAACACCGGATCCTGTCTTAAATCTTATAAATATTACGTTCCTGACGTGATCCGGTTTAAACAGGTTTCACTGTAATTGGTTTGCTCTGAAATTAGAGTGAGCGTATAATATGTTGCTTTAGATGTTAAATGCATGAGAGCTTTCTGGTATGTATGCCAGGGATGAGAACATTCAGTGTTTTCTCTTCTGTGGACAAACTCAGTTACCTGTGACTTTTTCAAGTCCCTGTAGCTTTTCAGATTTTTTCTTTCCATTGTCACTGTCATTTCTGATATGCTGTATTCAGTACATTTATTAGTGTTTTATGTCATGATAATTAAAGATATTGACCAATAGTTGACTAGTTAATATTGCATTTTGTAGACCAGTCATCTTATAGTCCTTCCCAGCCTTCATAATCATTGTTTTTTTGTAAATAATTAGTTTGATTTGACAAAACAAGGAAAGTAAAAGTGTTTTGAAAATAACAAAACCCCTACCATTGTTGTGTGCAATTTAGAAAACAATCAGCTAAAAAATAAATAACTTGTAGTAAATACCATAGTAAGAAAATAATGTCCCTGTGGGAAGGACTATATAGTCCATCCCATCCTCCTAAGTAAGAAAACAATGTCCCTGTGGGAAGGACTACATAGTCCGTACCATCCTCCTAAGTAAGAAAACAACATCCCTGTGGGAAAGTCTATATAGTCCATCCCATCCTCCTAAGTAAGAAAACAATGTCCCTGTGGGAAGGACTGTATAGTCCGTACCATCCTCCTAAGTAAGAAAACAATGTCCCTGTGGGAAGGACTGTATAGTCCGTACCATCCTCCTAAGTAAGAAAACAATGTCCCTGTGGGAAGGACTGTATAGTCCGTACCATCCTCCTAAGTAAGAAAACAACATCCCTGTGGGAAGGACTATATAGTCCGTACCATCCTCCTAAGTAAGAAAACAACGTCCCTGTGAGAAGGACTGTATAGTCCGTACCATCCTCCTAAGTAAGAAAACAACGTCCCTGTGAGAAGGACTGTATAGTCCGTACCATCCTCCTAAGTAAGAAAACAACGTCCCTGTGGGAAGGACTGTATAGTCCGTACCATCCTCCTAAGTAAGAAAACAACGTCCCTGTGAGAAGGACTGTATAGTCCGTACCATCCTCCTAAGTAAGAAAACAACATCCCTGTGGGAAGGACTGTATAGTCCGTACCATCCTCCTAAGTAAGAAAACAATGTCCCTGTGGGAAGGACTGTATAGTCCGTACCATCCTCCTAAGTAAGAAAACAACGTCCCTGTGGGAAGGACTGTATAGTCCGTACCATCCTCCTAAGTAAGAAAACAAGAGATCGCTGTGGGAAGGACTATATAGTCTGTACCATCCTCCTAAGTAAGAAAACAACGTCCCTGTGGGAAGGACTACATAGTCTGTACCATCCTCCTAAGTAAGAAAACAACGTCCCTGTGGGAAGGACTATATAGTCCGTACCATCCTCCTAAGTAAGAAAACAACGTCCCTGTGGGAAGGACTATAATTATAGTCCGTACCATCCTCCTAAGTAAGAAAACAACGTCCCTGTGAGAAGGACTATATAGTCCGTACCATCCTTCTAAGTAAGAAAACAACGTCCCTGTGGGAAGGACTATATAGTCCGTACAATCCTCCTAAGTAAGAAAACAACGTCCCTGTGGGAAGGATTGTATAGTCCATACAATCCTCCTAAGTAAGAAAACAACGTCCCTGTGAGAAGGACTATATAGTCCGTACAATCCTCCTAAGTAAGAAAACAACGTCCCTGTGGGAAGGACTGTATAGTCCGTACAATCCTCCTAAGTAAGAAAACAACGTCCCTGTGGGAAGGACTATAATTATAGTCCGTACCATCCTCCTAAGTAAGAAAACAACGTCCCTGTGGGAAGGACTATATAGTCCGTACCATCCTTCTAAGTAAGAAAACAACGTCCCTGTGGGAAGGACTGTATAGTCCGTACCATCCTCCTAAGTAAGAAAACAATGTCCCTGTGGGAAGGACTGTATAGTCCGTACCATCCTCCTAAGTAAGAAAACAACGTCCCTGTGGGAAGGACTGTATAGTCCGTACCATCCTCCTAAGTAAGAAAACAACAACTGTATAGTCCGTACCATACCATCCCTAAGAAAACAACGTCCCTGTGAGAAGGACTACATAGTCCGTACCATCCTCCTAAGTAAGAAAACAACGTCCCTGTGAGAAGGACTACATAGTCCGTACCATCCTCCTAAGTAAGAAAACAACGTCCCTGTGAGAAGGACTACATAGTCCGTACCATCCTCCTAAGTAAGAAAACAACGTCCCTGTGGGAAGGACTGTATAGTCTGTACCATCCTCCTAAGTAAGAAAACAACATCCCTGTGGGAAGGACTGTATAGTCTGTACCATCCTCCTAAGTAAGAAAACAACATCCCTGTGGGAAGGACTGTATAGTCCGTACCATCCTCCTAAGTAAGAAAACAAGAGATCGCTGTGGGAAGGACTACATAGTCTGTACCATCCTCCTAAGTAAGAAAACAACGTCCCTGTGGGAAGGACTACATAGTCTGTACCATCCTCCTAAGTAAGAAAACAACGTCCCTGTGGGAAGGACTATAATTATAGTCCGTACCATCCTCCTAAGTAAGAAAACAACGTCCCTGTGGGAAGGACTGTATAGTCCGTACCATCCTCCTAAGTAAGAAAACAACATCCCTGTGGGAAGGACTGTATAGTCCGTACCATCCTCCTAAGTAAGAAAACAACATCCCTGTGGGAAGGACTGTATAGTCCGTACCATCCTCCTAAGTAAGAAAACAAGAGATCGCTGTGGGAAGGACTATATAGTCTGTACCATCCTCCTAAGTAAGAAAACAACGTCCCTGTGGGAAGGACTACATAGTCTGTACCATCCTCCTAAGTAAGAAAACAACGTCCCTGTGGGAAGGACTATATAGTCCGTACCATCCTCCTAAGTAAGAAAACAACGTCCCTGTGGGAAGGACTATAATTATAGTCCGTACCATCCTCCTAAGTAAGAAAACAACGTCCCTGTGAGAAGGACTATATAGTCCGTACCATCCTTCTAAGTAAGAAAACAACGTCCCTGTGGGAAGGACTATATAGTCCATACAATCCTCCTAAGTAAGAAAACAACGTCCCTGTGGGAAGGATTGTATAGTCCATACAATCCTCCTAAGTAAGAAAACAACGTCCCTGTGAGAAGGACTATATAGTCCGTACCATCCTCCTAAGTAAGAAAACAACGTCCCTGTGGGAAGGACTGTATAGTCCGTACAATCCTCCTAAGTAAGAAAACAACGTCCCTGTGGGAAGGACTATAATTATAGTCCGTACCATCCTCCTAAGTAAGAAAACAACGTCCCTGTGGGAAGGACTATATAGTCCGTACCATCCTTCTAAGTAAGAAAACAACGTCCCTGTGGGAAGGACTGTATAGTCCGTACCATCCTCCTAAGTAAGAAAACAATGTCCCTGTGGGAAGGACTGTATAGTCCGTACCATCCTCCTAAGTAAGAAAACAATGTCCCTGTGGGAAGAACTGTATAGTCCGTACCATCCTCCTAAGTAAGAAAACAACGTCCCTGTGAGAAGGACTACATAGTCCGTACCATCCTCCTAAGTAAGAAAACAACGTCCCTGTGAGAAGGACTACATAGTCCGTACCATCCTCCTAAGTAAGAAAACAACATCCCTGTGGGAAGGACTGTATAGTCTGTACCATCCTCCTAAGTAAGAAAACAACATCCCTGTGGGAAGGACTGTATAGTCTGTACCATCCTCCTAAGTAAGAAAACAACATCCCTGTGGGAAGGACTGTATAGTCCGTACCATCCTCCTAAGTAAGAAAACAAGAGATCGCTGTGGGAAGGACTACATAGTCCGTACAATCCTCCTAAGTAAGAAAACAACGTCCCTGTGAGAAGGACTATATAGTCCGTACCATCCTGCTAAGTAAGAAAACAACGTCCCTGTGGGAAGGACTCTATAGTCCGTACAATCCTCCTAAGTAAGAAAACAACGTCCCTGTGGGAAGGACTGTATAGTCCGTACAATCCTCCTAAGTAAGAAAACAACGTCCCTGTGGGAAGGACTATAATTATAGTCCGTACCATCCTCCTAAGTAAGAAAACAACGTCCCTGTGGGAAGGACTATATAGTCCGTACCATCCTGCTAAGTAAGAAAACAACGTCCCTGTGGGAAGGACTATATAGTCCGTACAATCCTCCTAAGTAAGAAAACAACGTCCCTGTGGGAAGGACTATATAGTCCGTACAATCCTCCTAAGTAAGAAAACAACGTCCCTGTGGGAAGGACTATATAGTCCGTACCATCCTCCTAAGTAAGAAAACAACGTCCCTGTGGGAAGGACTACATAGTCCGTACCATCCTCCTAAGTAAGAAAACAACGTCCCTGTGAGAAGGACTACATAGTCCGTACCATCCTCCTAAGTAAGAAAACAACGTCCCTGTGAGAAGGACTATATAGTCCGTACAATCCTAAGTAAGAAAACAACGTCCCTGTGGGAAGGACTGTATAGTCCGTACAATCCTCCTAAGTAAGAAAACAACGTCCCTGTGGGAAGGACTATAATTATAGTCCGTACCATCCTCCTAAGTAAGAAAACAACGTCCCTGTGGGAAGGACTATATAGTCCGTACCATCCTCCTAAGTAAGAAAACAACGTCCCTGTGGGAAGGACTATATAGTCCGTCCCATCCTTCTAAGTAAGAAAACAACGTCCCTGTGGGAAGGACTATATAGTCCGTACCATCCTCCTAAGTAAGAAAACAACGTCCCTGTGGGAAGGACTATATAGTCCGTACCATCCTCCTAAGTAAGAAAACAACGTCCCTGTGGGAAGGACTACATAGTCCGTACCATCCTCCTAAGTAAGAAAACAACGTCCCTGTGGGAAGGACTACATAGTCCGTACCATCCTCCTAAGTAAGAAAACAACGTCCCTGTGGGAAGGACTATATAGTCCGTCCCATCCTTCTAAGTAAGAAAACAACGTCCCTGTGGGAAGGACTATATAGTCCGTACCATCCTCCTAAGTAAGAAAACAACGTCCCTGTGGGAAGGACTATATAGTCCGTACAATCCTAAGTAAGAAAACAACGTCCCTGTGGGAAGGACTATATAGTCCGTACCATCCTTCTAAGTAAGAAAACAACGTCCCTGTGGGAAGGACTATATAGTCCGTACCATCCTCCTAAGTAAGAAAACAACGTCCCTGTGGGAAGGATTGTATAGTCCATACAATCCTCCTAAGTAAGAAAACAACGTCCCTGTAGGAAGGACTATATAGTCCGTACCATCCTCCTAAGTAAGAAAACAACGTCCCTGTGGGAAGGACTGTATAGTCCGTACAATCCTCCTAAGTAAGAAAACAACGTCCCTGTGGGAAGGACTATATAGTCCGTACCATCCTCCTAAGTAAGAAAACAACGTCCCTGTGGGAAGGACTATATAGTCCGTCCCATCCTTCTAAGTACGAAAACAACGTCCCTGTGGGAAGGACTATATAGTCCGTACCATCCTTCTAAGTACGAAAACAACATTCCTTGTGTGAAGGACTATACATTTGACATTCAGGATTTGTATTGATGTACCATTAGACACTGATTTCATTCGAACAGCCATTTTAGGTAAAACATTTTCACCTGTCTGTGGTATGATCCTTTCTTTCTGTTGACCGACTAACATCTGTGTTCTGGTTTTGAGAGTGTCTTGCATGTTGATCTTTATCCTTTCAGCCTTGTCACAGCCAAAGAAGGTGGAACCTTTTCGCCCACCGCCAGATGACCGTAAGTCATTAGAATGCAACTTCATACACACAGCTGTAAAATACATAAACATGCACCACCATTGTGGCGTCAAAGCCTATGATAATTTTACGATATTTTAGTGCTAAGATTTCCTTCGAAAATCTGCACCCAGGAGAGTACATATATAAGTTATTTAAGATACAGTGGTTAGAATTCAACAAACCTCATTTAAACACTATCATAAATAGTCGAAATGCAGTCACTGAAATACAACGTGTAGAATAATGACAGGAATTCATCGTCATAAATTCCTGTTACATTAATAGCCACTAATTAAACAATGTGCTGGGGTGTTGTTAAAACAGTGCATTCCTTTCTTGAGGGTGGGATCTAGCTCAGTTGGTGGGGTTAGCCTGAGATGCTTGCGTCGTAGGATCGAATCACCTCAGTGGACCCATTAGTTTTAACCCACCCGTCCCAACCAATACCCCAAAACTTATACATTAAAGGCAGTGGTATGTCCTGTCCTGTGTGTGGGAAGGTGCATATAAGGGATCCCTTGCTGCTAACAGAATAATAGACCCCATCATACGTGGTCATATAAAAGTACACCCGAGGTGTTGGAAATTTCGACCTGGGACAAGGCTTGCCAAGTCACAGGGTCGAAATTTCCACCATCTAAAACTAACCAACTCACATTGATATAACATCATATATTACCAACGCCATAATACTCCCCATGTTATATTCAATGACGTCATAGCCCATGCAAGACTGATTTATTCCGCATGGGCTGACGTTATGTAACAACATGTAAAAAATTATCACGTTTGAAATCCAGTAGCCAATGATTAATAAATCAATGTGGTATTGTTAAACAAAATAAACCTTTTTTCCCCCTCTTCTTCAGCTCCAGCTGAGCCAGAGCCAGTGAAACAGAGGGCTCCAGTGAAGCCGGTCGAGCGACGAACAAACACACCCACGGAACGCAAGACGTCGGCCGAATCAAAACGACCAGTGCCACAGGCAGATAAACCTGATGATAAACCTTCTGGTGTGGCAGCTGAGGATTTCCTACCAGTGAGTGCAGATTGTTTGAAAATAGAAAATAGTATCATTTTCATTGTTACATGCATTTCAGTTGATTGTGGTTCATTCATGCTGCCCAGGGTATTGGTGATGGGAATCGGTTGAGATTTCATCATCGATCACCGGTTATAATCGGTTGGCACCAACGGATCAACTTTCGATTACACAATCGATTAGAATTCCATGACCATAAAAAGGCTTTGAATTATAAGGACCATGTACCTATTGTAGTGTGCACCCTGCAAATGGCTACTTGTACCTTTATTAACTATTTAATATGTTTCTTTGTGTATACATGAAAACAAACTCAAACCACTGTATTTTTCCATCAATTTCATCATCTAAACTAGAGGAACAGTTAATTTAACATTTTCCCACACAATCGATTATGGATTTTATAATTTGATCATCACATTGTATGAGCCAATCCGATAAATTTTCGATTATAATCAATCATTGGAACACCACTACCAGGTATATTACATCAGCTACTATCAGGGTTAATGGTTAGTGATTGATGTGAAAGAGACACAGACAGACATAATGGAGGGATCTAGCTTAGCGTGCTCACCTGAAGAGCTTGGGTCGTAGGATTGAATCCCCTCTGTGGACTCATTCTCTTATTGGGTTTTCTCTCATCCCAACCAGTGCCCCATGACTTGTATATTAAAGGCTGTGGTATGTGTTGTCCTGTCTGTGAGAAAGTGCATATAAAAGATCACACACTGCCAGTGGAGAAATTGGCTGTTGGGATGTTCGGACCAGACTGCTATTTCCTAGGTGAACATGCAATTTATTGAGGTCAGGTTAAGTATACTTAAAAGAGAAAACAATCCCAAGGTGGGGTTTTTTACATACTGCCAATAGAAAAATTTTATGGGTTTCCTCTAAGACTAAAAGCCAGAATTACTAGATATTTGACATCCAGTAGCCCATGTTCAGTGTGCTCTAGTGGTAACTTAAAGAAAACAAACTTTAACTTTTAACTATCAGACTCATTAACCAGAGAGTCATCAAGAACAGTTGTATGATAAAGGAGAATTGTAAAATAGTGGCTGCTTATCAAATGTGGCTACTGGAGTAGGTTTGATTACACTGGTACCTGCAGGCCTTCGGATCTCCCCAATTTGGGCACAACAGGCTTTTTATCTGTTCTAAGCATCCCAAGATCCGTTTAATAGTGTTGTAATGTTATTAATAGCTGGTAAAGGAGTTGTTTTTATTCAGAAATGCATTTGATCTTATTTTAATCTAATTACAGCTTAACGTTTCATTGATTTTAGAGGTCAAATGTTTTGAGGTTTGGGCTTGCTTATTTTGGGCTTTGCTTATTTTGGGCTTGCTTATTTTGGTCTTAGTTATTTTGGGGCTTGCTTATTTTGGTCTTACTTATTTTGGGGCTTGATTATTTTGGGCACACTCGTTATTGCCTCAGCATTGGTGCAGTCTAAAGCCCTGGCCTGTACACATAACATGTTTCATGACCTGTGTGTTTCTCTGTCATGTTTTTCACCAGAAGCGATTTGGCGGCATGGATAACAACTGTAACCTGACTGAGTCTGACGTGCTCGGGTCGCTGCAGAAAGGTCACGCCGCCATGGAGCAGGTGTTGTCCAACCGTGGTCGCAACCTGCAGATTGTCCGAGCCATGTGGACTGCGGGCAACACAAAGGTAATAACACCCACCCTAGGTCCAACCTAACCAATGTGTTCGTTAGAGCTGGCCGGTATACCGTATATACCATTCGGTATCGGTATTATGTCGATACCGATTTACCGTACTGAGCAAATTTCAAAATAACTAAATTTCGGTATTGAAAAATATTTCCCGGAAAGCATTAATAATATATCTGATGAACGTAAAATGGGTTGGTATAAATCAGACGAGAGCCTTGTGTATGGAATTTAATTGTATTTAGATGAAATTAGCGGGTGAGCCATAACACAGGCATACATTTAAAGCCGAGTATACCGAAAATAGTGCTTGATTTCGGTATCATGTCAATACCGAATACCGTACTGATACTGAGGTAAATCACCCCAAAAATACTGATATCGATACCGAACCTCAAATTTCAATACAGCCCAGCTCTAGTATGCATTGAGTTTTAGAGTAGGAGTCTGGAGCTGTTTGTCTGGAGTAGGTGGCTGTGTTCACTACTGTGCACTACAAAAACAATGTAGTTAAAGATAAGAAAATATGACAGCTGACCTACTAAACGGTCCAATAAAATATACTGGGAATTTGTCAAACAATCATTCGTTCATTCCTGAAGTAGTAAACAGGAGGTGACACAACAGCTTGAAAATACCTAGCTGTATGGTGTGACATTACTTGTCAGCAAGTTCGAGAGTTATGTCCCTTGGACTATTCGGTTCAATACTTTGTGGGTGAGATTACTCAATGATATTGGAAGCAGATATCGGGACTGATTTTAAGGTTGCGTATATTTGTACAGCCTTTAAAGACTGGATTTAATTTAATTAAATTTATTGTCCATGTGCCTGTAAAATATCCAAACATTACCACCACCCCCCATTGTTAGAATTAGAGTGAGGTTTAGGGTTAGGTTTTAGGCTAGTTTTTGGGTTAGAGTGAGGTTCCCTCTTTATAAATGTATCAATATAATGGGGGGTAACAGGCAGAAATATTTTGATTATTTCCACTTGAATTCACACTTTTTCAAAATATTGTTAATATATTATATTCTTATTTTTTGTCTTGTATGAAACACAAGTTTACTTTGATTTTGTTTTGTTTCAGACTGCTGTTGATTCTGCTATAAGTATGAATGACCCAGCTGTAATGGTGGACATTCTTAATGTACTGAACTCTAAAACGTAAGTACTGAAAATTAACTCGGGGTCTTATCTCTCAAACTGACCTGATACCCATGGCATTAGAATATCGAAATGTTTGTAAAAAAAAAAAGAGTAAAATAAAAAGAGAAAAAAGCAGCACATTATGCTGGAGACCAACAGACTACCTTTGTAAACCAAAGTGGAAAGCTTGTAAGATTCAAGTAATTTTTATCTATTGTAGTTTACTAAATTTTGCAAACATGGTTGGATTTGCATTAAAGTGCTGATATTGCTTTACTTTTTAAAAAAAATATTTATTAACGTTTGTATTAACGTTGGGCATTGACCAACAGCTGATGCCTATATTAAGGTCTCTCCCTACATTTTACAATTACAAATACTACATTTTATTCAGAACAATATAAATAAAGGAAATTTTTATTATTTTTAAAAAACATATTTGTTTTATTTAATTTTTCATCTCTGAGTGATGTTGTTGCTATGGAAAAACATGTTATAAGAGTTAGTATGATCATCTTACCCGCTCAACATAATAGCATACTGATTGTTTTGCCTTTTCCTTCAACTTGGCCTGACCTCTGACCTATTGCACATTCCATCTGAACTGGTCTCTATGATTTTGTAAAAAAAATTGTATGTACATGTCTTTTTTGTCTTTTTCCAGTGCTCTGTGGAATCTAGATCTTTGTACAAATTTGTTACCACAACTGAAGGAACTACTCAGCAGCAAATATGAATGGTTTGTAATTTACTGCATTTACTATACAGCTGGGATAATGATAATTATATCATCTGATTGCCAAATATTGAGTTTTGTGCATGTATCACTATTCCTAAGAGCTTATTTTACATAGTAATACTGATATTGTGCCCTGGATTGTACATTTTATAAATAACAAAGAACATGCATACATGGAAACCCACATTTTGTTTCCAATGTGTGTAAAAGGCTTCAACAAACTGTAAAAGTCACAATTGATGCCTTTAAATATTGACATTTTTGCCACTAAATTTTAAACACATCGAACTATATATGTTGATTTAGCTTGTGATCTGCTAAAATGAAGGGTCTTTTGACTTAGAAACGGATGATTTAAAACCAATATATATATTTCAGTTATGTTGTCACCACTTGTGCATCCCTGAAGTTGATTCTGAAGAACATGGGCCCAGTGATTAAGGCCAACCTGACAGCTCCACCCAGTATAGGAGTTGATATATCTAGAGAGGAGAGGTAACACATGTATTGTTTATTACAGCATGTCATTTAAAACATAACAGAGGCAGAGCGTAGCCCAGTGGTAAAGTGCTCACTTGATGCATGGTCGCTGTAGGATTTATTTCTGTCGCTTAGCCCATTGGGCTATTTCTGGTCCCAGCCAGTGCACCACAACTGGTATATCAAATGCCGTGGTATGTGCTATCTTGTCTGTGGGATGGTGCATATAAAAGATCCCTTGCTACTATGGAAAAATGTATTAATTTTCCTTTCTAAGACTACATGTCAAAATTACCAAATGTTTGACATCCAAAAGCCAGTGATTAATAAGTTGATGTGTTCTAGAGTTCTAAACAAAACAAACTTTAACATGCTCTCTCTCTCTCTCTCCTCTCTCTCCTCTCTCTCTAGAGGGCCCCCCCCCCCCCCCTCTCCCTCCCTATCTCCCCTCCCTCTCTCTCCCTCTCTCTCTCCTCTCTCTCCTCTCCTCTCTCTCTCTCCCTCTCCTCTCTCCCAATCTCTCTCTCTCTCAGAGATCTCTCATCTCTCTCTCTCTTCTCCTCTCTCTCTCTCTCTCTCTCTCCCTCTCTCCCCTCCCCCTCTCTCTCTCTCCCTCTCTCGCTCTCTCTCCTCCCTCTCTCTGCTCTCTCTCTCTCTCACTCGTCTCTCTCCTCCTCTCCCTCTCTCTCTCTCTCTCTCCCCTCCTCTCTCTCCCCCTCTCTCCTCTCTCTCAGATCTCTCTCTCTCTCTCTCTCCCTCCTCTCCTCTCTCTCCTCTCTCACTCCCCATCTCCCGCTCTCGCTCTTCCTCTCTCTCTCTCTCTCTCTCTCTCTCTCCCTCTCTCTCTCCTCCCCCCTCTCTGTCTCTCTCTCTCTCTCTCTCTCTCTCTCTCTCTCTCTCTCTCTCTCTCTCTCTCTCTCTCTCTCTCTGCTTTCTCTTTCAAATAATTTTTGTTTGCTTTATCATGTAATTAATTTATAAATTACCAGTCGGGAAGTATTTATCTGTATGTTACACTATTATCTATAGCTGATATGTTTTTTGTCATTGTTCAAATTGTTAAATATGTAGAAGTTTTGCAACACGGAAAAAAGAGATAATTATAATATTACATCGTACAAATGTTTTTATTTTGTTTCACATGCTATATTGTATTTAAAACGGTGGTGTTGTTTTTTTCCGACAGATACAAAAAATGCAATGCATGTTATACCATACTGATGTCAATAAGAAGTTCCCTGGACAAACAGCAGAATCTTCAGGGCAAACTGGGAAGTACCTTCAAGGAGTTACAGATTCTCATGGGAAATGTATTATAATGGAGACAGTACATTTCACCTATACGACTGAACTGTTCATTATAATGGAGACAATACATCCTAGCTATATGACAGTACTGTTCATTATAATGGAGACAGTACATTTCAGCTATATGACTGTACTGTTGATTATAATGGAGATGATACATCCTAGCTATATGACTGTACTCTTCATTATATTAGTGACAACACATTTCAGCTATATGACTGTACTGTTTGTTGTAATAGAGACAAAATACATCCTAGCTATACGACTGTACTGTTCATTATATTGGTGACAACACATTTCAGCTATATGACTGTCCCATTCATTAAACTACACTTTTTGTAGATCTGCACGCCACACACAAAATTTCTCAAGTTGTGAAACAGTTCATCTACTTACATTTGTCGATTAACCCTTTCAAAGCCTCCGAATGACCTTTGGACCTGACTGTCAGTAGGATTAATAATGTGCTGAAGAAAGAACCCTAGGAGAGAAAGGGTTAATTAAACACTGGTTGTTTGATGCTGGTGTACAGAGGTTGTCTCTCTTACACTGTGACGTGTCTTGTGTCGGAGGGGGAGTGAAGGTTGGTTTGTGTAACTGCTTTGTGAAGATGTTCACTGTACCGTGACCGGTGTGATGACGGAGTGTCACCTGCGACGATGATGTGTTGGCCTCTTTACTGAGGACTTTATTCCTATGCACCAAAAAGTTTACTTACATTCCATCCATCAGTTTATTAGTTTTGCCTTTTTAACCATTTCGGAGAAGAAAACCATCTTACAGATACAGATATGTTAAATCTATAAATATATATAATGTATATATTTTAAAAAACATCACCACCACCAGTGTAGATATATAAAATAAGTGCTTGATGCATATACCACAAATGCACCAATTTTGAAGTGAAAGATTCATGAAGTGTTTTCTGAAATGTGTCGTAGGAGAAAAGTTTAATTTTCAACAGATTAAGGATGATTCCGACCTTCTATGGAACGATGTTTGACCAATGTGTGTGAAATCAATGGAGCTAACTTATTCTCCAAGGATGACTACTGCTGTTGATCAACCTTCGTGAAAACAGTAGTTTGAATTATTTGTTTCTAGATTATAGCATTAAACTTAAAGGCATTGAACTTGGGTCTTAATGTACAATCATAAATTTATTTTACCTCATAGACAAGACACCAATGAATATAATTAAAAAATTGGAAATATTTCTTGAAATCCAAGACATTACATATTAATGTTACATCAAATTCCACGCTTATTTGGCTTAGTTTATTTTTAAAGAATGTAAAGTCAACTAGTCTTTAGATTGAAACTAAGTAAGAGAAGATATGTTGATATAAGATTGATTTGTTTTTAGTTTATATGTTTATTACTAAGCTCTTGTGATTTGTGATGGCCTCTCTGGGGGTTTTCTTGCAGAACACCGATTTAAGGACAAAAATTTTTTTTACCACTTGCACCTATTTTGTTTTAATTTTCTTTGAATATGCACAGAGAAATTTGGTTTGTTTCTGTTCACAAATAAAAATGCAACAATTGAAGATGAATTATTGCCAATTTTCGAAGTATTACATATACAGGGATGTGCTTAAGCTGGGCACAGCTAGCAATCATCCCAAATTAGCACACTGCACTTTCAGCCAAATTAGACTTTTTGCCTCGCATTAATAATTTGATAAGCGGGACGTAACACAACAGAAAAGTGTTCCCTTGATGTGCGGTTGGTCTAGGATCAATCCCCGTCAGTGGGCCCACTGGGCTATTTCTCATACTAGCCAGTGCACCACAACTGGTATATCAAAGGCTGTGGTATGTGCCATCCTATCTGGAATGGTGCATATAAAAGATCTTTGCTACTAATGGAAAAATATAGAGGGTGTCCTATGTAAGACTATATATGTCAAAATGACCAAATGATTGACATCCAATAGCCAATGATTGATAAATCAATGTTCTCTAGTGGTTAAACAAAACAAACTTTAACTTTTGATAATTTGATACAAAAAATCCTAAATGAAATAACTTTATGGCAGTTATTTTTTGAGAAGATAAATAGAGAAACAGTGATTCAGAATAACCCAGATATATGGGTTAGCGTGCCTGCATGTATTTGCTAAATTCATCTTCAGTTCAAATTTGGTAATCAGGATCCAGATTTCCGAAGCTGTCTTAGCGTTATGATATTGTAAAACTGTCTATGACGTCACTGTGACACTTGCTTTTGATGATTTCATGATATCGTAGCATTTGGATTGCTTTGAAAGTATCGGCCCTAACTCTTTAAATACTGGAGAGAAAAAAGTTAACTTGTGACATTTTAATATTATCATATTCCCTGAAAGTTAATATGTAGGTCTAGGAGTCTGCAATTATATGGCCAATACAAATTTTAAAATATATATTCTACAAACAAATCTCGACTTCATTCCATACATTGGCACAAAATTTTATTCATGAAGTGTTCATAAATTGTTACGATCATTCACATAATAATGTAAAGCACTATGAAAACCGTTCATGTTGTGTTGTAAAAAGTAGAGGAACAAAATAGCTCAAAGTATTATAAATGTTAGCACAATAAACAGCATTATAATACATATGGCATTAGATACCGGGGCCTAATTCATTAAACTCTTGCAACTTTGTTATTTCGCCGTGCAATGCAAAAACACTGGAAAGAATATCTGAATAATGCAATACTGTTTAAGAGAGCTTCGTTAATTAGACTCCTGGCTAGAAATATTCAGACCTATCTTAGCACTGCGATATCGCAAAACCATTGTAATCTATGATGTCATCACCTGGTGTTAAGATATAGGAGTGCTAAAATAGGTTTGAAAATATTGTCCCAGTTTTGTAGCCCGTTTGTTACTAACTGTAACTGTTGTTTATGAAAAACTGCAATATGCTAGCCTTTGGAATGCATGTTTATTTCGTGCTTGTTACACACTATATGTGCATTTTTGTCATCATTGTTTTATCATATATTTTTCTTGACTGCACAATAAGACTGGATTTGAATACTTTTTTACATGTGGTTGAATGTGGATTATGTTTGTTGGCGGAATTTATTTTTAATAGCAAAAAATGTATAGACTAATTAATTTAATTTGTAAATATTACAATAAGTACTGTTAAACAAACAGTTCATTAAAAAAAATCAAGTCTATATCACCTGAGACCAAAAATAACTACATGTACAGGGCCATAATAAAATAAACCCTAATTTGTATCACCACCCACCCTGATGATAGAGGCCCACTCCCTTTTTCATATGGGCCGAAACATTTTCTTTTCTTTTTGGTCCTGAAAATCTAAAATAAAATAAAATAAATTTCACCCCTGTCCTCATTTTGAAAAAACATTGTGTGAAAATCTATTATTTAATTGATAATGGTCCAACTGAGAGAGGATTGAACTCTGGGATGGAACAGTTTTGGTGTATTTTAATATTCTAAAGTTATAGTACGATTACTACATGTATTCTAGAATTCAGTTATTTGACTTCAATAATCAAGCATAGCATGGGTAAAGTAGATTCCTGTGCACGCCCATACATTCGTACATAATATTACTTACAGTGGTAAGGCACAACATGTGCTATGGTTAATTTTGTTAATATTAAGGAAATAGTGTTTTACATGTAAATGGATGTACATTATTATTTGAAAGTAAAGTTAACCTATTGTTCTGTCTTCGTGATAACCCAAGCCACATCCTTACCACAAAATGTTTGAGAAAATTAACTGGTTTAAATTATATTTTTGTGTGCCTTTAAGAATACAAATTGTTAAACACAAGGGCTTGTTGCAAAGGTGCTGCATTGGACTTGTTGAAAAAAAACTAAATATTTTTAAGTTGAACAGATATTTTCAAACATAAAATAAATTTGGGAGAAAGGGGCATCTTTAAAAAAAGAAGAAGAGTAAAACGTATACATTCTTTGATGAAATTCCTTGCAGCCAGAACATGGTTCTGTTTTTAGACTCTAGTATAGTATCATAGAAACTGCTCTCAGTTAATACAGCATTATATCTCTATTGTCCAAGTAAATTAGAGTTGGGAGGAGTGGGGGTAGGAAAAACAATATTTGGTTGATAATACCTCGGCACATTTTAAACTGGTTATCGTATACGGTTATTTTGACACTTGGTAAACAATAATGGAAACCTGCTGCTGCCACCACAGGCTACTCCTGAAAAGCAGCAAGAGTTCTTTTATCAAAGTCGCATTCAGAATCTGGGTGTAATAACTACTGATGTGAACTTATATTGCAACAAAAGCCAATGATGTGAATTAATGCTGCACCATAAGGAACCTGTATCTTTGCTGTTATTTATATAATATATAGCTGCCTTACATAATGAAATGAAGCGCCTTCATCTTGTATCCACTTGTATAATGATGTACATATTACTATGCAAAGCGATCACCATATATTCCTACAAGATGTTTTTATTGGTGTATTTGTGGATCTCTCAGTGTTACATATGGACTGTATTTACTCGTCTTGTTTCCGCATATGTAAATAGCTAATAACAGCTGTAAGTGCACAGCTTTGAATGACATTGGTGTTCTGTTTTTTATTTTTTGTGTTTCTTAATATTAACACTGTGTTTATATTAGTTCTACATAGACATTTCCCGTTACCAATAATTTTCTTTTATTTTGTGGCAGTACTGAAGTTAATCACATTGGTGGGGAGAGGGTTGGTACCTTAATTATGTTATGCCTTGTGGGTCTGCTGTATTTTTGTTTTTTAAAGGACTGAATACAATTGGCTGCTCCTAGATGATGACCACGTCACCGACCATGTCTTCCAATGATATAAGCACAATTGAAACTAATTGCTCTGACATAAAAGTTCATCTGATACTGACTGCTCTGACACACAATTGAATTGCAAGTAGTAAAAAAGAAACCCATTTTCTTTACTATTCCTGATCAGTAACCTGTGTTCTTTCATGTGTGAGCAGGATTTAGCTGTCTGCCTGAGGAGCTTGTGTCGCAGGATCGAACCACCTCGGTGTATACATTCAGCTGAATTGTTTTTTTTTCTCATTCCAATCATTGCACCACAACTGGTCAAAGACCGTGGTATGTACTTTCGTGTTTGTGGGAAAATGCATATAAAAGATCCCTTGCTACTAATGAAAAAATGTAGTGGGTTTCCTCTCCAGGACTCTTTATGTCGTAGTTACCAAATGTTTGACATCAAATATCCGATGATTAATAAATCAACGTGTTCTAGTGGTGTCGTTAAACAAAACAAACTTTTTTCTTTCTTTTATCTGTATTTACTGTAGCTGGGACTCCACATAGCACAACAGTGAATCGCTAGTTACGTAGTATTACTATATGAGGATGAAAATAACACTAACAAAACAAAAATAATCCAGAAAATTTACTGTTACTTGAAAAACCATGAATTGAATTGGGTTAAAATTGAGAATTCTAAAAAAAAATTCATCTGAGTCGGGGGTGGGAATTCTCCTCGGATCCGTGGTTTTCATCTCATGGGACATTGCGTTTCCTTGCATTTTAATTGTCCTTTCCTCCAAAATGTGTCAGATGGCACAGATTTTAACCTAGGATTTCAAGAATTTCTGGGACCCCTCTAGATTTCCTCTGTTTTTTACAGTTTACCAATTCCCACCCCTGTTGAGTACAAGCTGAACAACACAAACGAGACAGTCCACCACGAGAGATTGATCCTGAGTGGATGATGTCAGGGCTGCGTTCACCTAGAGTGGGAAAATGTTAGCTAGACTCGTTCAGTGTTACATTTCCCTGTGTATGTTTTTCGTGAATTACTGAAATCATGTTTCTGTCATGTCTGTGTGTCCATGCTATCCATGTATGTGAATATGGAATCTCTTCTCGAGTGATTTTTCATGGATCAGGGAAACATGATGGCATCATACTGTTGCTGAAAGCAGGGCAAGTGAGTGCTCTACCACTGCAATGCATCCCACTCCTATTATACAGACAAGATTATATTACCAAATATAATTCGGTAAAACTATAAAATATAATTCAGTAATAATTCAAAACAGGTGGATGTTTTTTCATGTTTTTATTGAAAATCTATATATTGTTTGTGGTTTGGTTATATTATGTGACAAGATGACAATGATGCAACATTACTGACTAGATTTCTGAACATCGAACAACTGACTTCTGCTTCAAATCTGGCACAAATGTACACACCATTTTGTGAACCATTGTTTTGTATATCACCCATTCTTAGAGAATTCTCTCTACAACATAGGAATGTAATGAAAATTAACATACTTTTAAAGCAGCTACTCTGTAATGCAAAATATACAGTAAACAAAACAAAACATACTAATGAACATACAATTTTTTTTTTTTTTTTTTTTAAACAAAACACTTCAGTAACAATGAAAGGTTTTGTGGTTTTTAACATTTTGGCACCAAATGATATCGGTTTAAAATTGATTGGATGGCTTACTATTCCATAAATTAAGTCACTGGACAGCTGGGATTTTACCAAAATTGGATTTTATATGAAAAAAAAAAAAATCAACAAAGTCTACGTTTTTAGTTTTAGTTTTATGTATGGGAGTCCAAAAGAACTTCAAATTAATATTTAATAAATTTTTTCTTGTTAATGTCATTGCAGCAATTATTGTTTTTAATATTACTATACAGTAAACTGGACATCTTTTAAGTTAGTATCGACCAATATATACGGTAATACAAATCCACAACTAACAAACGACAATAGCACTAAATATCACTAAACTAGTAGAATACTGTCTAGTTTTCGCCAACACTACTGAGTTTATATCCATTGCATTGGACTGCATTGCTCTTTGCTACAAAGTAAATGTAACAATATTGCACAAAAAAACATGAGTAAATAAATATAAAGGTGGTTTGTTATTACAAACTTACATAAATGATTATGACAACCTATTACACGGTTCATACACAGTTTGGAAGGCAAAATCAAAGCACTTTTTAAGCACTTTTCATTGTAAAATTACTTTTCAAGGACTTTTGGATTCATTGTATTCAGTTGGTAACACTTGGATGTGTATATTTCCGTAACAGTGAATCTAACAATTTTTGACACCTATTGGTAAAAACTGTCAAGTAATTCCGGCTGACAAATTTTGGAATTACAAGAAATTAAACTTGATGCAGGTAATGTTTAATATTAGCAGGAATATATGCAATTGGAGCACACTTTTAAAGATGATTTTACCAAATCAAAGCATTTTTCATGGGTTTGACATATTCAAGGGCTTTTCATGATTATCACTCAAATTCAAGAACTTTTTTACTCTGTATGAACCCAAGAGTGAGATGTAGCCCAGTGGTACAGCACTCGCTTAATGTGCGGTCGATTTGGGATCGATCCCCATCAGTAAGCCCATTGGGCTATTTCTCGTTCCAGCCAGTGCACCACAGCTAGTATATCAAAGGCCGTGGTATGTACTACCCTGTCTGTGGGATGGTGCATATAAAAGATCCCTTGCTGCTAATCAAAGAGTAGCCCATGAAGTGGCGACAGTGGGTTTCCTCCCTCAATATCTGTGTGGTCTTTAACCACAATGCCATATAACCGTAAATAAAATGTGTTGAGTGCATTGTTAAATAAACCATTTCCTTCCTGTATGAACCCTGTACTAAGATTGTATTGATGACCACACATAATTTTAGTGTAGCAAAGATTCTACTGCATACAGTCAGTGTTCAAGAGGGCCACATTGCACACTTTCAAAATTTTAGGTGACGGACCTAAACAACTACATGTACTCTGAACTTGCATTGAAATTAATTATCTTCTGAAGTTTGCAAGTTTTAATTTAACAGTTTTCATTTTTAATTTAACGCCGATTGATGGTTCCAGTGAATTTAAAATTGTGTAACCAAGATGGGCAATACTTTGGCCTGTTGCCAAGTGCTTTTTTCTCGTGGTCAAGGAATTACAAGAATACTATCATATCAATGTTCTATATTGCTGTCATGGGCATAAAAATGGTCTGATTTTATTACACAAAAGACAGCATTAGGCTCTTGATGGAAAATCTATTTCCACTGCATAGGTTACTCTTATCAGCTGATGAATCCTTTATACGCATATTCCCTACCTGTCCTCAACATTTTAAAATCTAATTCCACTACCATGAACAGTTTCAAAATCACATTGGTGCACAAGACTGGGTACAATGAATGTTTAGATTAGATTGTGACTTCACCTTTGCTTGTATTTAGGAGGACTGCCACTCCCAGGCACAATACATCTTTAGGACTGTCGCACCAAAACAATAATATTAAGAGAACTAGCATTCCAAAACAATACATTTTAGAACAGCTCTAAGATGTATTATTTTAATGACATTACAAAAATACATCTTAGGGATGTCATTCCAAAACATGTAGGAGGACTGCCACTCAAATACAATAGATTTTTAGGAGGATCACCAATCCAAAATGGCAATACTTTACGTTGAACTTAGAATTATTAGGTTATCTATTGACAAATGGCTGCCAAGAATACCAACAGCAGTTGAAGAATTTACTACGCTCTAAATTTCAGGGTACTGAATCCAATATTTCTACCGAGTTTCTTATTACTGAATCCAATATTTCTACCGAGTTTCTTATTACTGAATCCAATATTTCTACCAAATATTTTATGCTGAATTGGCTGTCCCTGAGAAAAGAGATCAATACATGTCTCGAACAAATGGACACCAAAAAATGAATTTTGGTTACACAAAAACACAGAGAACATCTAGTTTTCCAATATTACCACATTCGATAATAATAATAAAAATAAAAAGGCACAATATATTTAAGATACAATATCAACAATTTTAACTTTGTTTTTTGGTTTACTTCATACAAATTCACCGGGGTCACAGAGCACAGTATGATAGAAAAGTATGATAGAAAAACACATTAACCGTGCAGATACAAACATATAAATTGAAGTTATGCATACGTATATCTAAAAAAAAAAAAAATCCAACAAAAACATTTGATCTTTTAACTACATTGTCAACACAAATAACCAGCACATAACGAATAAACTGCAATTATAGCGACTTGTCGGTATGTAATGAAATTAATATTATAATCGGACAACACTGAATTTGTTTCACGGTTTGACAATAGAATATGAATTTTATAATTTTAAGTAAACAACAGTCAAATGTTACACACAAAAATATAAATACTCGTTAATGACAAAATGCCAAAGTACAAAAACTATTTTCTCCATACACAAATGTGATTAACAATATAAAAAATGGGTTGATATTTTATGAATGAAAACATGTAGTTGAAACAAAAATATTAGCCATGAAATATGATGCACAAATGTGAAATACAATATCTTCTGATGGTTATCTTTGAAAAAAAAGAATATATTTAAAACCCCAATCCAAGCCTTATAAACTAAAAACCCTGCCTATTATTGAATGTAAAATCGTCTACTTAAGTTTCACTGCCTTTATTTATATACTGTAAAGAGATTCAGCCATTTATGATTTATGAACAAATGGTTGTAATACAGAGTGGCCTCAATAGGAGGTGCAACAATATTTGTGTATTACATCGGGAAGCTGTTGGAAGTGGGGGACAAGATATCTTGAGGGTCTTGAGACATTGGTATTGTTGGTTGTACCTAAGCTAAAATAATTGGAGAGCTGAAATGGAAGGAGTGCGCAATAATAATATAGTGTCTTCTCCAGAAACAAAGTGCACTTTCAATCTAAAAGCACTTTAAGAAAGAAAAAAAAAGGAAAACCCTGCCCCCTTCCCCACCCATTAGGTACGACCCTGGGATATCCTCAGGTACAATTTGTAAACATGTGGAGAATAAATTCTGAAAGTTTGTGATATTTAAAATGTTATATTCTTTCTATGTATATTGGGAAGGGAGGTGGGATGCGTGTGGGATGCGTGTGGGATGCGTGTGTATGGCCATGGCCCCATTCTCTTTTCCTCCCCTAGGAAGCCTGCACTGAATTACTAAGGCAATCAAATGTGAAAAAAACAATCATCCGGTGGTTAACCACATTTCTTTAGAGAGCGGCATAGCGCGACAACATGCACGTATCGACATACGAAGCCACCCACCAGAAAGTTAAATACATCTGCAGTAAAAGACAAACAGGCATCAGTGTCGACAATCACTCCGCACTAGTGGGAACACATCAATGGACTCGAATGTATTGATTCGTCATTCACTACAATGGCTTACGTAAACTACAGATATATCTCGTATTGACTGAAAGAGGCAGCTATTTTTAGACTGTGGTTCTAGACTGAACTGCATGACGTCATCAGATATGACCATAATTAGCTGCAGGCAACATATTTCCAACCGCTGTCTTAATTCCAACCAAAGCGCTGAACTTATAGGGAAGATTTAAGTGGGTGGCACAATATCACTTGATCAGCTTTGTAGTTCATTATCGTCTTGGGTTGCAAACAATATTTAGATAAACAAGTTTATGCAGGTTCTATATTTATGTGTTTACTCGTGTTTCTGTGTGACTAACATGAGTAGTAAAAAAAAAAATGTTTTTTTTAAATTTGTATTTTTGAAAATGATGATGGATTTTCAGAGAGTGTGACATTTGGTTGTTTTGCTGCATATAGACTTGCATTAATATTTAAATTAATTAATGACATTATCAAAAGATTTTTTTGGAGTTTTAAATATTTTATATATTAAAAACATTAAGATAGAAATAAAAACATCTTAGTAACAAGCCATCAGTTCCTTTCAATAGTGGTGTATAAAGGTACACGGTATGTACTGCCCTGTCTATGGTAAAGTACATGCTGGCATAAAAGGTCCCTTGCTGCTTTTTCGAAGGATGAATGAATGAATCTGAGCAAGAAGCCATTAGTTCCTTTCTATAGTGGTGTATAGATGTACATGGTATGTACTGCCCTGTCTGTGGTAAAGTACATGCTGGCATAAAAGATCCCTTGCTGTTTTTTTCAAAGGAGATGTCTGAATGGAAACAGTGGGGTTCCTCTCTTTTTGTTTTGTCGACCAGGTGTTGAAATAACCATACAAATAAACAAAGACACTTTTATATTAAACAAGGAATAACTAGTTAATGATGTTGGATATCTGCTTTATCCTGTGAAGGTAAGAATGGGAAATCTCTACGAGGCTCTGCCGAGCGGAATTTCTCATTCGGCCTGAACAGGATAAAGCAGATAACCGACGTTAGTAACTAGTTATTATTTTTATCCTACTGACCATAAAAAGTAAGGGGAAAAGCTATTGATTATTTCTGTTATTTCTGCCACATTGTACTATGACCTAGAGGTCAAATGAGTAATTTTATAATGTAGCTATGCGTGTGACGTCATATGAGTGATGTCAAAAGTCAAACTGCTAGTATACGTTTATGACTGCTTTAAAGGGTCATCATAATCTGTCGGTAGAAACAGTGGTTGCAGGATAAAAAGCCATACACTGCTAATGATTAAAGTACTGGTATTAGTTCATTGACACAGGAAGTGTAGGGGGATCATTACCAACCCCCTCCCTCAACTCTGAATATTCATTGGGCCCTCCAGTTGAATGGCAAATTAATAACTTCCCCACCCAATTGCTGGCATTTTCTGACACCTAATCACTTTAATTTGTTTGAGTAACACAGCTTATATGGTTAACAAATATATGAAAACACAATCTAGACATGACACACAGCAAAACATTTGAAGCAAAACATATTTTTTTAAAAACACAAGCAAACAAAACACATACAAAACAAAATTAAACATAAACCGATAATACTTGACGGGCTGACTAGATTCAAACAGATGAGACGAAAGAACACAGGTGACGTGGAATGGAGATCAATGGAGTGTTGGTTCTTGTGGAAATCTTTGGCTCAAACCACTGACAATACATGAATATATATATACACACCTATAGTTACAATCAAATGCCATAATTAATTAAATTAAGTACACACCAAAACTGGCAGAACAAAAATATTTGACACATTGTTATATGATGATGATGATGATGATAATGCTGCTGCATTTGTGTTACGTATTATATGAAGAATGATAATGATGAATGAAATAAATTTTATGAAATGACAAATATTGTTGAATGGTTTCGACAATATTGACAGAAATTACTACAAAATGTTATATTGATTAATCCAAAAACTAAAATTTAATGATCATACAAAATAATTTAAATATTAAAACAAAAACTGACAAAAACATTAATATCTGAATGAAACAATGAAAAAACCTAAGATTACTGCATATTATAATCTGCAAGAAGTGATTTAAAAATGATTTAACTGAGTATTAAAACAATGCAATATATCTGTCATTAAAATTTATCAAACCAATACAAATATGCTTTGTGCAGACAACAGAAAAAAACGAATACTATAAAACTGAGCTGTCGGCTCAAAAAATTCAATAAAATAATATTCCTTAACACAATGAGTTGTGATGACACCAAAAATATGCATATTAGTACACGGCAATCATTTCCTTTAAGACGTACAATAACATTTATTATTTGTGCCCAATGCCATCACATTGTTATTCAACCAATCACACAATGTTTATAGGTTTAAAAAATAATTTCTTATGCTGTATATATTAAATTTGTTTATCTTCAATATAATATTGACAAAAGTGGACATAAAAATAAATAAGTTAGCCTCTTTAGGAGGTATTTATGTTACATTATGTACATCCTCTTCTTCCAAGGTAAATGCTTATCATTCGCTCTCACTGGTTTCTGTGGGACTGACATTGGTACTTCTTTGTCGGTTCTGAAAAACAGAAAATAAATATTCACATAAACAAAAGGATTAACAGTTTTTACATGTCTGGAGATCTGGCGCAAATGAAAACTCGTGCCCATGATGGACGTGCATGAACCTTCAATGGATATGGGCACATTAATTGAGCTTTTCTTCTTTCCTTCCTACCTACATGTCAGACATAGCTACTTCTAGGCACGCTTAAACGGCAGGCTTTAACTTCTAGGCACGCTTAAACGGCAGGGTTTAACTTCTAGGCACGCTTAAACGGCAGGCTTTAACGTGTCGCTTGCCAAATTGTCAAATGAGAATTAAAGTTGAATTTGGAAAATATGTTTCATTACTAATTCGCAAAAAAGCTAATTTGAAAATCATCTGCAGTTCATAGATGTACCGCCATTTTTTCCATTTGGCTAAATGAAACTTGAATTTGATGACAGATTTTTTTTTGCAAAGTTGCCAAATTGCTAATATTTTATAGGTTTCAGCCTAAACACTGAAAACAAAACCACTTTTTGCAATGAACTATTAAAATTCATGGCTAATATATCTTCTTTTTTTTCTTTCTTTCTTTTCAAAACCCCACCCCCCCCCCCCCCTAAAAAAGAAAGATAAAAAAACCACAACCAAAAAACCCTCAGAAGTGTTAAAAAGTTTTTTTAAATTATTTTAAAATTATTATTTTTTATATCTTTTTTTTTTTTATACATATAGACACTTATGAACACAGACCACTGGCCTCAGTGGTATCGTGGTTAAGCCATCAGACATAGGCTGGTAGGTATTGGGTTCGCAGCCTGGTACCGGCTCCCACCCAGAGTAAGTTTTAATGACTCAGTGGGTAGGTGTAAGACTACTACAACCTCTTCTTTCTCACTAACTAACCACTAACCAACTAACAACTAACCCACTGTCCTGAACAGACAGCCCAGACAGCTGAGGTGTGTGCCCAGGACACTGTGCTTGGACCTTAATTGGATATAAGCATGAAAATAAGTTGAAATGAAATAAAATGAACACAAGCCTAAAAGTGATGCTCAACAAGTATATTAACATACAATTAGTTTGATTATTATATAGTAAAGAAAGCCACATGAAACAAAATTAAAAACAACAAGGACCCCCCCCCCCCCCCCCCCCACACACACACACACATACACACACACACACATAAAAGCAAGCAAAAAAACCCCAAAAAACCTTGAAGCAAATGTCAGGATTATACATAGCAAGAGTGTTAACTTCGGACAATTTTTATTACAACAAACATCATTTCTTAAGGTTAGCCTTTAGAGAACAATGAAGCCATCAAACGTCCAGACTCAAGGCCAAGAGTGACCGATCCTTTACTGTATTCGATAACCCAGAGCAATAAATCACCAGCAGATCAAAGTAAGCCACTTTGTAAAAAGACCACACAAGCTCCCCACTACGATGAGATTATCACGTAGTGTAACAGCTCTAATCTGAAAGACAACATCAATGGAATACCTAGCACTCCACTCCCTCAGCCTGGCCTCCAATACCTGCCTCTGACTTAATTACCATGACCACAAGACAAGTGGCTAACAATTCATCGCTGGTAGGTATCACCTTGGAAGCCAGTGATCGCTTTGCAGTGCATGAATATGACAAGGGTGCCAGCTGGAAACCCTCTTTACAAGGTTATATAGGACCACTCCTAGATGGTGTGGGTCTATATGTAGCTTGGTACGGCACATTGTGTATATATATATATATATAGTTTGTGTCTGTAACATTATAAAACACCATGGGGACTAAATGGTTTATTTATAGTATACAACAAAGAGAGATAAAAAGTAAGTTGGTGTGGAAAGATGAATGGATGGATGTGTGCATCATTGAATGGATGGATGGACGAATTAATGGATGGATGGATGTGTGCATCAATGGATGGATGGATGGATGGATGTGTGCATCATTGAATGGAGAGATGGATGGATGAATGGATGGATGGATGTGTGCATCATTGAATGGATGGATGGATGGATGGATGAATGAATAAATGGATGTGTGCATCATTGAATGGATGGATGGATGGATGTGTGCACCACTGAATGGATGGATGCATCCCGAGATGAATGGATAGATGGATGTGTGGATGAATGGATTGATGAATGGATAGATTCGATCGATGGGTGGATGAATGGATTGATGAATGGATAGATTCGATGGATGGGTGGATGGATGGATGGATGGATGGATCCATGGGTGTGAGGATAGATACATCCATGAATGAGTGGATGGATGGTTGAAAAATCATCTGCAGTTCATAGATCACATAGAAAGAATTCTGTAAATGGGAAACCCCCCAAGCCCACCGAGTGTGATCAATGTTATAAGCTATTATATCATGGACAGGTGTTCTACCACTGAGCTACTATAATTAACTAGACATTAAAATAATAAAAATATCCGATATTTTATCAACAAGTATGATAATGCACCTTTAAAACTTTCTTGTTTTATTCAGTGCACCACGACTGGTATATCAAAGATCGTAGTATGTGCTATCCTATCTGTGGGGTGGTGCAAATAAAACATCCCTTGCTGCTAATCGAAAAGAATAGCCCATGAAGTGGCAACAGTGGGTTTCCTCCCTCAGTATCTGTGTGGTCCTTAACCATATGTCTGACACCAGCCATATAACCGTAAATAAAATGTGTTGAGTGTGTCGTTAAATAAACCATTACCTTCCTTCCTTCCTTTAAAATATAACTTGTACAATCAGGTCACATTTTCTTACATAAGGCGCAGCACTAAATTTGCTTTTAAAATTTCAAACCAGACCTTTTTTTTTTCTCTCTTTTTAAAAAAGAACAAAAAACAAACCTTCACCACATTCATAAATAAAACATGCAGAGAGATGAAAAAGCTGCTCTGCTGAATGAATACATGCTCAAATACCATGAAGGTCCAGGATGGGCCACACAGTTAAAGATTCTGGTATCTTTTCACGCGAAGCAAACGAACTGTTATTAACAGCCACAAAGAGATTTCAATGCAACCGTTTGAGGTAAACCACATCTCTAGCCATGTATTATTCCCCCTGAACACTGGAGCCTGCCATCCCCCCCCCCCCCCTCCCACCCATCTCTTGTGGTTTGGAATTCGGCCACTTCCTGTCACTTGAAAAAGACTCCTTAAGGAATTTGTGGCATTCCACAACATCTTTATGTAAGACCCCCACTCCTAGTTAGTAATCGTTATTCGGTGCAGTCACTTTTATTTGTATTTTTTTTTGATGGTTTAAACATGAACAGAAACTGAATTTATAAACTGCTGAGTAATCATTTTTTAAAAACAAATTACGATTTAAAAAAAAAAAAAAAAAAAAAAAAAAAAAAACCCACATTTCAATGCTTTCAAATTTTGCATAATTTTTTTTAAATGTTTAAAATTTTACATTATAAGGGTACGGGTAAGTCTTGCATTTAGAAGATTAGACTCAGTTGAGTCTTTAAAAGGTATTTTTGAATAAAATATTCACAACAGGTTCAATTCAGAACATTTGACAAACATTTGTTTTAAACACTGGTGAACAGAAGTGAGAAAGTACACAAATAATTATAAAAATATTCTCCCACAACAGTAACAAGGTCAATGAATGATACATGTGAAACAAACGGTTTTGACAGAAATGCAAAAACAGAAAAGCTATATTTCATATACTACTAGAGTACATTGATCTATTAATCTTCACCTATTGGATGTCAAACATTTAATAATTCTGACATATAGCCTTAGAGAGGAAACCTGCTAAATTTTCCCATTAGTAGTCAGGGATCTTTTACATGCACCATCTCACAGACAGGATAGCACATACCTTTCATGTACCAGTTGTGGTGCAGTGGCTTGAATGAGAAATAGCCGAATTAAACCAACCACTCATCAGGTATGTGCTTTACCACTGGGCTGCATTCCTCCTCCCTCCCCTCCTCAACATGAAAGGCATGATTAGCTATACCTGCAGACATTCCAACATTCTACGCCTACCTGAGAATCGCCATCTCAAACACCTTATTTAATCTATATCTGCCATTCTTAATATTTTTTCCTAATTGTGATATGACCCTGACATAAGAGCCATGAGTACCAGTAAGTTACACAATGTCCATGCAATCCACAAGTCTAGGTCAGCCGGTTCCATTGATAAAGTGTCTAGTACAGATTACCCAATGAAACCTGTTATAACACTCTGACCTTTCACAGGGGCAATGTTGTGATGTCATCTTACATCATGTTGCGATGTACAGTTACATCAAGTTATAGTGTGCTGTCCCCAGGTCACAACATTACATCACATTATCTCCACTCATAGTTATGAGGTTACTGAGTGCACAATATTTTAAACTGCAATCTCAAGTATATATACTAAGACAAAATATGTTGAGTAATTTGGTAAATAAATTTGCTTAAATAAAAAAAAATCCCGGCCTCAGTGGCGCAGTGGTTAAGCCATAGGACTACAGGCTGGTAGGTACAGGGTTCGTAGCCCGGTACCCGCTCCAAGCCAGAGCGAGTTCTTAAGGACTCAGTGGGTAGGTGTAAGGCCACAACACCCTCTTCTTTTTCACAAACTAACCGACTGAAAACTAACCCACTGTCCTGGACAGACAGCCCAGATAGCTGAGGTGTATGCCCAGGACAGCATGCTTGAACCTTAATTGGATATAAGCAAGAAAATAAGTTAAAATGAAATGAAATAAAAGAAAACTTGTGACTTTCAAAGATAAACCAGAAACTTGAATTAACTGATGCGTTATTTGTCAGTATAAGTAACAGGAGATTTTCGATACAAAATCAAATGTATTACTGTCATGTCATTAAATGTGTGCTATCCTGTCTGTAGGAAGTGCATATAGAAAGATCTGTTGCTACTAATGAAAAAACTGAGTCGGTTTCCTCTCTAACACTGGCGTAGGAAGTGGTGGGGGGGGGGGGGGAGGGAAGACGGCAAAGGGGGCACTTTTCAGATATTTTGCTTTATATTTGCTTTATACGGGTAATAGTGCTCCCTCATCACATTTTGGCATCTTCCTACGCCACTGTCTAAGAATATACATGAAAAAAAACACCAAATGTTTGACATCTAATATCCGATGATCAATAAATCAATGTGCTCTAGTGGCGTCGTTAAACAAAACAAACTTTAAATGTGGCTTGTATTTTAAAGTACAATGCACTAGTAGCAAATTGCTAAACTTTTATGTCTGCATAGAAATAAATGTTTGCTTATTGACACCTCACAACACACTGACTACTTGGTGTCCAAGGTATATGGTTATTTTGAAATATGGTTGAGAGATGACAGGGAATCAATTTCTGCCACAAGCCACTCCTTCTAAATAGCAGCAAGTGGTATTTTTATATGCACTTTTCATTAGGCAGGACCACACATACCGCAGAATTTGATGTACCAGCTGCAGGGGTACCTGTCTCTCTTTTTTTTCTCTCTCTCCCCCTCTGTGTCTTTTTATTTGTCTGTCCCTTCCCTATCTATTTTAAATTCTGTCTGTCTGTCTCTCCTCTCCCTTCCTCCATCCCCCTCCCTCATTCCCTCTCTCTCTCTCTCTCTCTCTCTCTCTCTCTCTCTCTCTCTCTCTCTCTCTCTCTCTCTCTCTCTCTCTCTCTCTCTCTCTCTCTCTCTCTCTCTCTCTCTCTCTCTCTCTCTCTCTCCTCTCCTCTCCTCCCAACCTTGTTTGGAACGAATCAAATAGACATAGTTTAAAATGCACTGAGATCACATTAAACAAATCTTTCTTTCCATTTTTTCCTCACAGAACTGCTAGTGACTATAAGGTATGTAATATAATGTAACTGCAACACACTGTAACCACATATACACAGCTAAATGAAAGGATCTTTTACATAAACTATCCAATGGATAGGACAGCACATACCACAACCTTTGATTTTAACACCATCAAAATATTTTTTTAATTAAGCATTCCACTATTCAATCCCAACTCCAGTTTACCTCCCCAAAACCTTTTCTAGATCTGCCATCAACAATTTGTAAAATCAAAACAATATTTCACTGAATAAGGTGATGAGCATAAATTATGTTAAATATATGCTAGACAATAAGATAATCAAGGTTACAGACATGAGGAACATAACATCTCCTGTGTTATGACATATTAACCCATGTTATGACATGTTAGCACATGTTACCAGTAGTTGCAGTATTTCAGTGGTGACAGGCCACAGGTCACCCGGTGCAGAGCTATTTAAATATGGCTGCCAGTCGGCCATTAATCACAATTGACTGATTAACCAAGTGCGTGGTGGATGGAGTCAGGACAGAGGTCATCTGGTGCAAACTTCTTTGTTTCTTTTTCTTTTATAATTTTTTTATATATATATATTAAATCTGGTTTATAAATGTCATTTGAAGAAATCTTTATTTCATATAAACTTTGAGTTTCATACTTAAATGCAAAACATCTGTTACAGTTAAATTGGGTTTAGGTTAAGTAATTATATTTAATGTGCCTATATCTAATCAAGGTTCAGGCACAAAATCTGGTTTATAAATGTCACCAGAAGGCTTTGAAGAAATCTTCATTTTATATAAACTTGATTTTCATACATAAATGCAAACTTTGAAACAAAAGAGAGTAATAGCTTAAGTACTGTGCCACATAGAATCAAACACACCTGGTAGACCTATTCTCTGATTAAGTCCCCCTCCCGACCCACCTAGTGTATCAAAATATGTGGTATGTGCTGTCCTGTCTGTGAAAAAAAGAAGAAGACGTGTTTTATTTAACGACGCACTCAGCACATTTTATTTACGGTTATATGGCGTCAGACATATGGTTACGGACCACACAGATTTTGAGAGGAAACCCGCTTTCGCCACTACATGGGCTACTCTTCTGATTAGCAGCAAGGGATCTTTTATTTGCGCTTCCCACAGGAAGGATAGCACAAACCATGGCCTTTGTTGAACCAGTTATGGATCACTGATCAGTGCAAGTGGTTTACACCTACCCACTGAGCCTTGCTGAGCACTCACTCAGGGTTTGGAGTCGGTATCTGGATTAAAAATCCCATGCCTCGAATGGGATCCGAACCCAGTACCTACCAGCCTGTAGACCGATGGCCTGCCACGATGCCACTGAGGCTGGTGTGTCTGTGAAAAGTGCATATAAAATGTTTTGATGCTAATAGAAAAATGTAACAGGTTTCCTCTGACTACATGTCACAAAGACCAATGGATGGGTGGGTGGGTGAGTGAGTGGGTGGGTGGGTGGGTGGATGGATGGAAAGGTTGGTGGATGGGTGGATGGGTGGATGGGTGGATGGATGGATGGATGGATGGACGGACGGACGGACGGATGGACAGGTGGACGGGTGGGTGGATGGGTGGACGGACGGACGGACAGATGGATGGATAGATGGATGATGAATAAAAATAATACATAGTTCAACAAGGAACCAGTCTGTGTAGGATGTTTAGTACTGACCTCATTTTAAGCCCATTTAAAAAAAAAAATGCAAATTAAGCCACATTATTTAATTTTATTCTCTAAATAATAGACACTTGAATTAAAAAATGAAATGACTACCTCCCACCTACCACCCCCAGACTGTATTCATGTCTGTAACAGCCTCTTGTTATACACTCCATGGGCAATAAGAGTTTTTATTGCACGGGAAGACGATCGTTTCTCCTCCACATGTTTCTTTAGTCATCGCCCACCTGTTTACCTGACGGTTCCATTACCAGCCACTATCAAACAGGACGATGAATTTAATTCATAAAGCAGTTATGCTACAACCTACATACGGTACTCCAATCCCACAACAAAAAGATAAAAAATCAATTAGCTTGACTCTGATATAAATATGACAAGCACATTAGTTAAAAATAGACTAGTACTTTAAAAAAGAAAGAAAAAAAAGAAGACACTCCCCCTACAAAAACCAAGAAAACCTCACTAAACAACCCCAACCTAAATGCTAACATTTAAAAAAAAAAAATTCTGTAAAGAAACTAAATGGCAAAAATTGCTTTGATTTATTTTTTAAATCTTTTTTTGCTTCAGTCATAATTTTTGTTTCTTGTTTTCCATTTTCTTTCCAATTTTTATTAAAAGAAATATTTTCTTTTTATATCAACAGATCAAGGTTATAGTAAACATTAAATTCATTAAACGAACTGTGGCAGGGTAAATATGAAAAAGCAATTTCAACCACATCATTTTTTTTTTTTTTTTTTATAGTCACTTAAAGTTCAAGCATATTATCCTGGGCATATACCTCACTATCTGTTAGTCTGTCAATGGTCAACTGTCAGTTGTTAGCAAGAGAGAAAGTTTGATTTGTTTAACACTAGAGCACATTGATTAATTAATCATCGGCTACTGGATTTCAAACATTTCGTAATTATGACTCGTAGTCATCAGAGGAAACTCACTACATTTTTTCATTAGCAGCAAGGATTCTTTTATATGCACTTTTCCACAAATAGGAAAGCACATACCACAAGCTTTGACCAGTTGTGGTGCACTGGTTGGAATAATAAAAAAACCCATCAGTTGAATGGATCCACTGAGGTGCTTGAATCCTGCAACACAAGCACCTCAGGCGAGCACTTAACCGATTGAGCTCAATTCTGCCCCTATAATCTTAGAGAAAACCCACTATATTTTTCCATTAGTAGCAAGAGATCTTTTATATGCACCATCCCAAGGACAGGATAGCACATACCACTGCCTTTTGATATACATGTCATGGTGCACTGGCTGTAATGAGAAATAGCGCAATGGGTCAACAGACAGGGATCGACCCCAGACTGACTGCACATAAGGTAATGCACTTTACCACTGTAGTAAGAAAGAAGTCGACGTATTGGCTTTACACTTTCTGCTACTAGTTTCTGCAGGTCAGATCAGGTCATAGGGCTTTACATGCACATTCAGAGCAAGCTGTTATAGTGCACACCTGTCCTGGGCACAAGAGCTGACCTCGGCCAGCTTCTCTGTCCAGGACAGGAGTTTCTGCACGGCTAGTCTCACTTAAATACACATACAATTACTTGTTTGTTTTACTGTTAATGTCAGTTGTAATGATATTGGTATCAATATACTGCTCCCTCACCGAGTACATAACCAAGTCGTAAAGAAAGGAAATGAGTTGTTTTTATAAGAGTACTAGCGAAATAGGAAAGTGTGAAAATAGACATTTGTTCATGAAAAGCTATCCATCAATACCCACACTCAACTTATACAGGTTTCTTGCAGAACTAGAATATCATCAACGGGAATTTTAATGCTGTGTCAAAAGCATAAATCAAGACTTATATTTAAATAATGGACATACTGAATAGACATTTTTTATAAAAGAAGAAGAAAGAAAAGTTTATATATTCTTATATGCCATGACACTGCAGAATTATAAAAAATAAAAAATAAATGAAAAATGTTTTTTTTTTTGTTTTTTTTTTTTTTGCTTTGCTTTGCATTGTTTTTGCTTTTGTTTTGGGTTTTTCAAATAAAAGTTTAAATTCAAATAAAATTATTTTAAATCTTTTATTAAATTGTCAAAATTATTTATCTAAGTACTATATTTAGAAGGAAACTCTTAATACCAAGATCATAAAGACAGTGACGACTGAAGACATTTTAACTGCTACGCTATACAAACAAAATGTCAAATCTTTTAAATGTATTTTATTTACAAAGACTTTTGAATTTAAATTAATGTATTTTTACTCAGTAAACAGCAAGGAATTGTTCTTTTAAACACCATTATTAATTACAAATTCACTTCGATGAAAAAATGAAAACCTATACCCTTGTTTATGAGGTAACACGAACCCCCAATAAAAAGAAATAATTTCTCCTTAAACCGAACTTTCCGTCAGAGTGGGATTAATCTGGAAAGAAGGGGAACACAGTTCAATGGACAGATGAAAAGGTACGACCCCCGGTCGGAGAAGTTGGTGCACCCTTAATTTAATTGCCATAGCTTACACTGATTTCCATCTTAGGCAGATGGTGGGTTTTTTTATTTTTGAGACAATCCGTAGGTTTTTCGAGCCCCTTGTTTGCACTATAAGATAGGAGTGTTCACTTGAAATGTGTCCCTGTAGGGGTGACATAAAAGATTACCTGTAATTACATACCGGTACATGCCCTGCTAGTCAGCCATGTCCACAACAAATGCGACATTCATAAATGACCTGAAACCGAACACTGAACGTACGCCCTTGCTCACACTGCCACGCGTACTTACTCTAAACTTTCTTTCCCTGCGTACGTCCTATCACATAATACCGTAATTTCTAGACACTCTCAATCTATGGTGGTTGTTTGAAAATCTTGGCATAATAAATAAATTGTGGGAAATGAAACCTGCGTGTTGTTTCATAAAACATACATGCATGTTTAGTGGAAATCGTAAAAAAATAGAAGAAAAAAGAAAACGGACAAAAAAACCTAAGAAAGTCGTGTGACTGTGTTAAAATGTACCTGCTTAAACCCTTTGTGATGGGATTATTTTATTACAGGGTTTAAATCCTTTATGCATTTCATCGGGTTTATATCTATATAAGGGTATAATTACCTTTTTATTATGTTTTTTTTGTGTGTTTTTTTGTAAATCATGACAGTGTAATCCCACTCTTTATTCAGATTTTCGATTTTATTATTAAAGGAAAATTGATGTTGATGATGTTGATGATGATGATGATGCTGATGTTGATGATGATTATGAGGATGATGATGATGTTCATTATGATGATGATGATGGTGATGAAAGAAATTTTTTATTTAATGATGCACTCAACACATTTTTGTTACGGTTATATGGCGTCAGACATATGGTTAAGGACCACAGATATTGAGAGAGGAAACCTGCTGTCATGGGCTACTCTTTTCAATTAGCAGCAAGGGATCTTTTATATGCACCATCCCATAGACAGGGTAGCACATACCATGGCCTTTGATATGCCAGTTGCGGTACACTGGCTTGATGATGATGTTGTTAATGGTGAAAGGTAAAGGATTTTTAACTATGTAACTCAATACATGTTTTTGCAAATATCAATTATATATCTTAGTGCATGTACTAAGTGCTATGATTAAGTATTTAAATATTTGAAAATGCAAAATTTAGTGGTTTCACTCATAATATGGAGAAATAGCATCAGTGAAAAAAATAAATAAAATGCTTATTTTTTTTAGACATTATATTGAAAGTTTCAGCACCATATTATTAGAATAAAAGGATACAAGTATTACTTATTAGTTCATACAGTATTACAAATGAAAGGCAGGTACCAGATATTAGAGCTGAAACCACACTGCTTCCACATACCGAATAGCAGCAAAGGAAACGGAAAATTTTACACCACAACTTTGGGTATACCACTGGTGGGTTGGAAACTTGATTCAAAAACAAGGACGACATGGTTATTGATTACGTGATGTCATTCATGTTTTCAGTACGTCATTGCACAGCTGCAGTCGGGGAAAAGCCTCATGAATTACGTCACTATTTTAGTGTTGTTTTTCTTTTCAGTCAAAAAGCAATTTTAACGTAGAACTTTCAATAAATTTTATAAAATTAAAACAGCCTTTATTTGAAATGAAAAAATACATGTCATCTTCTCATATTTGATTACAATTTGGCAAAACTTTTTTTGGGGGTCTGATTTTAACTTTATTTTATTAAAAAAGTTAACTTTTAAATAATCAACACATTTTTTTTTCTAGGATCAGGTTGAAATGGTTATTTGTATTTTTATTTCATATCTAATTTTATTATTTTTCAAAATCTGTCATTAAAAAATTATTTCATCTGCCTAGACAAAAAGATTTGAAAATCTTGATCTTGATGGTAATTGTTAAATTTCTCTTGTGTGCATGTGTTGCTATGCCTGAAGCCATAACCACTAATTGATGGTCTTAAACAATTTAGACATATAATTAATTCACAGGATTATAAAAGAAAGTAGAAAACAGTCTATTCTAATTTGTTTCAATACACACAACGTAACAACTGCTAATTAGCTTTCCTATAAATCTGTTATCACCAATACAGAGAGGTGCTGTTCAAAAGAAATGGAGGAAAAATGAACAAGAAGAAGATAACAAAAGTTCTGTCTCATAAATAATTCAAACACGTTAAGAAATCTGAAAAGTTTACCGACTGCACTACAAATTAAAATCAAAATTAATTGGAGGACATTTTGTGTCGTGCAATTTTCTCATCAAAATTTTGTTTTCATCTCGACCGAATTTCACACTTTTTCATAGGTCATTTTCACTGAATAATGTGGCACAATAAAACTTGAGTTTTTGTATGGTGCCACATTAACCTCTGACAGATGCTTTTACTTTGTGTGATTTGCTAACAAGATATCAACTAATTACGTTCAAGCCCCATTAAATGCAAGTCTGAACTGTCCATCAAAGTAACTCCAGCATATAATTAATTAATCTCTCACAAATAAAATGTTGCTATTGAATTATTAACACAAAAAAATCTCCTCTTAATTTAAACTTGTTTAATAAGGTGCCACGAACAGGTGATGTATGAATACCCCCTAACCTGACAAGAAATGATTTACTTACTACAGACCTAAGGAGTTTATAAAAGCCACTTATATAATGATAACATAATTAAATATTTGTGCAGCATTATTACGACGAAGCCTTTGTTGTCAGAGTCATTACTTGTGGACACATGACCAGTTCAGAAAGGTGTCAGATTCTTTTAAAAATAAAATCTCACCGTTTATAATCGCAGACAAATATTGCTTTCATTCGGGCGTCCGACTCGAGTCAATCCAATAGCTGTGACAGAGGTGATGGAGAAGGTCACATAAAGGACCACGTGCCCGGGACCCCCCTGTATGCCCACGGGGTCGCGTGCCCGTCAATCGCAGGCCTTGCGACCCCACAATGGCCCCACAGAGTAAAGCACAGTGTTCAGTAATCACAAATGATATGGAGTTACGGTGATGATTGGCACAAGACTCGTCTTTTCCTTCAGCGCGTGGGCTCGACTAACTCTGCAATTGCCTTAACATAATAAGTCAACAATTTTAACCAACTTTACAATATTCTTTTGTAAGGAGTAATAACATACACACACACACATGAGAAATCTTGCCCACGGACAAAGGCCATCCAAGTTTTTGAAGCCAGTGAAGCTCGAGTGGGGCAACATTTAGTATATTGCGTGTCGACGATAAATTAAATAAAGACTTGATTCAACTATCATGGACTGTGAATAGATACCCATTTGTGTTCTCTCGTGTCAGTTATTCAGATGTTAGTACTGTGAAAAGCAGGTGGTGTTAAAAAACACACCCTCTGACAACGTTGAAGTAGATACGTAAAAATTGAGCTGTTAGCCCAAACTGAAATGTTAATAAACTTAAGTGTCCACTCAACAAGACAAGTTGGATCCCATGGAAATCATCACCACCATTTAAGCCGAATGTTGTAAAACATAATATATATGACAAAGAAACCACAATTACAATAGGAATTGCAGAAAACCCTTTAAGTCTTATGTTGAGAAAAAAGTATTCATGACACATTAATCACAAAATTTTCTATAAAAATAGTAAAACATCCTTTAAGCTGTATCTTGTAAAAAATAATATTTATGGCACAGCTATCACAAAATTGACTATAGAAATAGTAACAAAATCCTTCAAGCCTTAACTTGTAAAAATAATATTTATGGCACTCATCCATTACAAAGAACATCGTAATCACCCTTTAATCCACATGTTATAAAAAAATATATAATGTAAATACAGAAGACAAATTGCAGTTACAGTGGATATCGTAAATGCTTTTTAAGCCTGATCTTATAATAATAATATATATGTTAGCGGAAAGTTAAACTCCTGAGAAACCCACAGGCTTAAAATATTGTTTGTTACAAACCAACCGGGCTTAAACGTAAGATTATCTAATTCGGAGATATGGCCAAAAGCACCCGTATGGTCATTGGTGATAATCACAAGACAAATGGGATCATGGCCCTTGGGACCGACAGACAAAAAACGCTGTGACATAAAGTCAAATCAACCATGGCATAATTACGGGTCATTCTTTATCAAGATGAGGGTCGACATCTAAATTTAAGAGTGTTTGGGATGAGGGGCGTGTGAGGTCAGGGCAGAGCAAGAAAGGGCAGCGGATGTGCTCCAGTGCTCCATCATATTTAAAAACCTATGGCTTTGTCGCAAGAGTAAATTTACACTCTGTTCTCCAAATTGCCTTTCACCTTTGATCACGAGTGAACAATACGCAATACTCCAGCTACGAAACAGTTGCTAACATTAGGTATTCAACGTTTTCTGACAGGACCCTTTTAAAACTAAAATTAAAATGTTCAGCTCTCCATTGATCAAAGGAAAGTGTGGCATATGTCCACATTTTTGCTATTTGAGATTTAAAAAAAAAAAAATTATCGATAAGGCTAATTTTATTTTCACACTTTGATCAATTGAAAATCTTTTATTTTCTAAATAGTGTTAATAAACAGAGATAGAAATTTGTCCCAATTATTTCACTCGTGAGTCTGCATACATTTAACACTGGTACTATTGCTACAGTATTTGTGTCGGATATTAAGTAAATAGAAAATAAAAAGCTATGATTTATTTCCCCATATGGAGACAGATTGGGGTGTGTGTGTTTTTTTCTTTTTGTCACTTTTTTTCTATACATTTTCCTGGCTATTTTGTGTACATTAAAGCTACTAGTATTGTATGGAAGATTTTAATTAAGTACAGATCTTACAAAAAAGAAAAAAAAACTTCTATTTTTGATAACATTACATTAAGATATATTTCTATATTTCTCTCAAACCTTCGTGATCTTTCTTACAACAGGTGGCGTGCTAACAAAATAAACTTAATTAACTGTTATATAAATGAAAAATGCATAATAAATTAAGCACACAGAATTCTTAAAGCTTAATTAATATTATGATCTAAAAAAATCTATATTAATTACACGACTCCAGGGAGATTGGACCTTTAAGGCAATGACCCTAGTTATTAAGTACTTTCCACTTCACAGCTTTACAAAAAAATTAAAAAAATTATAGTAACTGAATGTGTAGCCATTATAACATGTTTTTGACCAGTATGGCACTTTAAATGTTTTTAAACATTTAACAATTTAAATATCCATTCCAGTCACAGGACACAATACAGCTCATGAATTTGTAGCCATTGTAACATGTTTTCAGCCAGAACCTAACTTTAAAAAAAATTTCAACATTAAAATACTGTGAAACCCCTTTAAACTGGACACCCATGGAACCAAGTAAAACGTCCTATTTTAAGAGGTTTCTGGCTTAGAGAGGTTCTGTTCTGTATTGATATTTAAAAAGAGACCATGATAAACATCTGGTTTTGAGGGAATTCCGGTTTACAGAGGGTCTGGTTTTGGGAGGCTTTACTGTATATTCAAACTGTTCTTGCTTTGAATATGAATATTTATATATGCAATGCAGTTTTTTGTCCTGGGGTGAGATCTAGCTCGGTCAATAGAGTGCTCGCGTGAGGTGCTCGCGTGAGGTGCTTGCATTGTAGGATTGAACCTCCTCAGTGGACCCATTCTAGGACTGGGATTTTCCCCAATCCCAACCAGTGCCCCACGGCAAGTATATTAAAGACCTTAGTACGTGCTGTCCTGTTTGCTGGAAATGCATATAAAAGATATTTAATGGGTTTTCTCTGAGACTATGAGTAAAATATTATCAAATGTTTAATCAAATGTGCTCTAGTGGTACCGTTAAACAAACAAAACCCCTCGTTATCTTAGAGAGGAAACCCACTACATTTTTCCATTAGTAGCAAGGAATCTTTTATATGCACCATCCCACAGACAGGATATCACAAACGACAGCCTTTGTTATACCAATCATGGTTCATTGGCTGGGGCGAGAAATATCCCAATGGGTAAGGATAATGCCAGACCGTCCATGCATCAAGTGAGCTCTTGACCACTGGGCTATGTCTCACCCCCACTGTAGTAAGAGACAAGTTGATGTAGTGGCCCTACACAGCCTAGCTATCTGGGATGTATCAGCACCCAGGACAGTGTGCTTCAATGTAAGGATGGATGAATGGATGCATGCATGGATGGATGAATGAGTAAGAGACAAGTTGATGTAGTGGCCCTACACAGCCTAGCTATCTGGGATGTATCAGCACCCAGGACAGTGTGCTTCAATGTAAGGATGGATGAATGGATGCATGCATGGATGGATGAATGAGTAAGAGACAAGTTGATGTAGTGGCCCTACACAGCCTAGCTATCTGGGATGTATCAGCACCCAGGACAGTGTGCTTCAATGTAAGGATGGATGAATGGATGCATGCATGGATGGATGAATGAGTAAGAGACAAGTTGATGTAGGAGCCTAGCTATCTGGGATGTATCAGCACCCAGGACAGTGTGCTTCAATGTAAGGATGGATGAATGGATGCATGCATGGATGGATGAATGAGTAAGAGACAAGTTGATGTAGTGGCCCTACACAGCCTAGATCTGGGATGTATCAGCACCCAGGACAGTGTGCTTCAATGTAAGGATGGATGAATGGATGCATGCATGGGTGGATGAATGAGTAAGAGACAAGTTGATGTAGTGGCCCTACACAGCCTAGCTATCTGGGATGTATCAGCACCCAGGACAGTGTGCTTCAATGTAAGGATGGATGAATGGATGCATGCATGGGTGGATGAATGAGTAAGAGACAAGTTGATGTAGTGGCCCTACACAGCCTAGCTATCTGGGATGTATCAGCACCCAGGACAGTGTGCTTCAATGTAAGGATGGATGAATGGATGCATGCATGGATGGATGAATGAGTAAATGGATGGATGCATGGATGCATGGAGAATGGATAGATGAATGGGATGGATGAATGATGTGGATAGAGATGATGATGAGATGGAGATGGATGGATATGATGATGGATAGAATGGGTGGATGAATGATGATAGTGGATGATGGATGAATGATGATGCATAGATGAATGGATGAATGAGTGGATGGATGAATGAGTGGATAGATGGATGAATGAGTGGATGCATAGATGAATGGATGGATGAATGAGATGGATAGATGGATGGATGGATAGATGAGTGGATAGATGGATGGATGGATGGATGGATGAGTGGATGGATGGATGGATTGATGAATTAGTGGATAGATGGATGGATTAATGTATAGATGAATGGATGGATGAATGAGTGGATAGATTGATGGATGGATGGATGAATGAGTGGATATATAGATGGATGGATGTATAAAAACGTGAAAAAAGTTAAATAATGAAATGGCTTTTCATTTGACACTCAATGAAGTGATGCATGACGACCACTAAACTGACTTCTCTCCGAGACACTCATTAATTAACCCATGTCCTGGTCATACAGCCCACATTCTAGTGGCATCGTTAAATAAAACAAACTTTACCTTACTTTTTACAGCCCACATAGCTGAGGTTTATGCCCAAGACAGTGTGCTTGAATCTTAAATGGATATATAAGCCTGTCATCAAGTTGTAAAGAAGGGAAAAAAAGGATTCTGTAATCTCAGATAGTAGACAATACTTGTCAGGTGGACCAGCGATTCCCATACAGGTCAATTTTTCTTTTCTCCTCTCAGTAACGGCAGCCGACTTGTGACACGGCAGAACTTGACGAACTGGTGTCTACCAACCATGCTGGTTAATTTGCTTTCTGCGATGACTGGTCCTTTTGCCGTGTATTATACTGCCGGGATAGGGGCCCATTTTGATCGGTAATTAGTGGCGTATTAAGTGAAAAACACAGAAAAGATCCTCACTGCTGCAATATTAACCAGTTCTTTCTTTGAACGCCTCAATCTGTCAAAGACTTTGGTGCGCAGATTAATAGTGGAATTAACAGCAGAATATACAGTTTCATAAAATTGCGGATATCATGATAGTATGGTTTTTCAGTGGAAAGTTTTCCCAAATGTATAATTAGTAACTGAATTTTGCTTTCTAATAATATTTCTTAAAAAATATTTTTCTTCATTAAAAATTAGTTAAGCCAATTAATTTAATTGTTTTGAAATTATTGTTTAAAAAACCCCCTACTAAATGTACAATGAATAAATAAATAAATAAATAAATAAAAAATTTAGAATAAATAAATAAATATACAACAGCATATTTTTATTTATTGATTTAGAATTCTATTTTTAAATTATTAGTAGATAAAAATATACAAATATCAGTGGAAGCATATGATTTTAATAATAAAATGAACAAAATGCTAACGATTAACTGATAAATGGATGAATATATCAAATAATAACATGCATGGATGGACATATGAATAAAGTCAATGAAAAATCGATGAATGGATTAATAGGATACATGAATATAAGGATGAATGGATTAGATGGGTGGATGGATGGATGGATGGATGGATGGATGGATGGATAAATTAGTGGATGGATGGATAAATAAATGGATGAATGGATGGATGGATGAATGGATAGATGGATGGATGTATGGATGAATTAGTGGATGAATGGATGGATGGATAAATTAGTGGATGGAGGAATGAAGAGATGGAACCAAAACGAAAATGGATGAATGGAGAAAGCCTTTAAAAAAATAGATTTATTAAAGGATGGACGGATGGACAGATAAAATATCTATTCGCCCATGCTGCATTGACAGACTGTGGGATAATGAACGACAAAACGTGAACACAAAAGTCAAGTAAGATACTGACAAGTCAACCAGATTGGATTCTAATCACGAGGAGACACCCCAACAAAAAAAACACACACAAAAAACCCTCCAACATTCTCTCTGTGCAAAGCTTTTCAATGATGGCGAATAATCAACGTTCGGTATAAGGGTATTTAGGTTATTCTAATCTGCCGAGACCTTTTCTACGGCATTAAACAAACAGATTACACCACAACAGAATAAGCCAGGGGATCATTAAATCAGCTGATACACAAAGGGCTAATTGAATTTGAATAAAAGTGATCAGGCGCGGAGAGGAACATGGAGAGAAAATCCTTTCACGTGTTTCATAAGGCAAACCAAGATGTCCGTTACACGCAGAATGAGGCCGCAAATTCAATAGCCGTGAAAACACTTTATTTAGTGAGTCACTGCAACCTATAAATTATGCACTTGTTAAAAAAATAGACTCAACTTTTTTTTTTTCTTCTTTTTTTTCCATTTAATGTGATGCTGTGGCAGGTTAAGAAAATTGTGGTTAACCGCCATGAAATTTCTGAAGCCACAAATATGCAAGCTCTACTTTTTTTTCTTTTCTTTTTTTCTTCTTTTTTTTTTTGGTTGGTTAATCTTTTTATTTCTTGAATCTTCTCAATAGCTATGGTTTGATTTCTTACTGCGGGTATTTGAGGAAATATTGGCGTAATTTCTTAGTATGTTTTGTAAGCACAAACAAGCATTAATTAATTAGCTTATCGAAATACTACGGATGTCTACTTGTAATCATCAGAGAAAAATTTGAAAAGGGATTTTAATATTTTATATAATTATAATTATAATTATAATTATATATATATATATATATATATATATATATATATATATATTTATTTATTTATTAATTCATCATATAATATATTACATTTTCAATGCAATCAAAGTATGTGATATTTTTTGGATCATATACTTTAAAATTTTTATAACTTTGCAAATTAGATGTAAATTAATCAAGGTCATGGCGCTAGGTTTATTGACATACACATACCGTGAACTTTGATATTTCAGCAACAAGTAACTTCAACAACTGAAGGAAATCAAATCAACATTATGCATCAGTTAAAAAAGTAAAACACTTTTTCTTTTTTCTTTTTTAATGACACCACTAGAGCACACTGATTTATTAATCATCGGCTACTGATATACGGTATAGTCTTATGCTTGGGTTAGATTACCAACTGCCAGGACTAAGTTGACCACTTTTCTGCTGTCTACGACTGTCCCGTTGCTCTTACAACTTGCTACTTATTATATAACCCATTATTTGTTAATCTGAGTGTACCCATTGCAAATCGAGAGTTGGAGAAATTAAAATGCAAATATCGATTTGGCTAACTTTTTGCTGGTAGTTGGTAGTCTGAGTCAAACATAAGTGAGGAAACCCGCTACATTTTTCCATTAGTAGTAAGGGATCTTTTACATGCACCATCCCATAGTCAGGATAACACATACCACAGTCTTTGCTATACCAGTTGTGATGCACTGGCTAGACCAAGAAATAGCCCAAAGGGTTCACCAACATCCTGTACTAAATAAAGTCTATCTTGTAACACAGGCAACCGTTTTTAAATTAAACACAAGAGCTTTTTAAATTGTCTTTCCAAGACAGGATACCAATATCATATACATGTAGTACTAAAAAAAAAAAATTAAATTTAAAAAATTGAGAAATTAAAAAAAAAAGTTGGAAAAAGAAAGTATCACATATTGTGTGTGACCTTTGATATTTCTGTCACAATTCCAACTCCAACAATCAAAGAAAATAAATTCTACATCTATAGTACAACCTGACAGATGCTCTAACCACTGTGCTAAAAAGCCAATTTCCATTGGCCACGGGACACCCTGAAACACAAACACAGGTTACCCGTGCACACTGACAATATTTCTGAAGAAGGGTGTTCATATTTCAGTCTTTTGTCACCCCACTGTTGACCCCCATGACCTTGGTCACTTGTATCAACATGTAACAGAACTGCCACGGGCACAACTCTCTAAACTCTGACGCAAAACAATCGCTGCAAGCAAGACGGGCCTCGTGTCTCTATTCAAGTAGAATTCACGGAAGAATATCCTCCTAGTTAAAACACTTATCGATTTGGCCCCAACTGCCCCCTTTAGGGATCTGGGGTTTAAGAAATGGCCACGCTACAGCTCAAACAAAACCGACTGGGCACTGAATGGTCATTGGCGGGTCATCGAACCATCTGCCCGCCCGTAATTCCTCCGACTAACAAGCAAAGTGATGGCAGATTTAAACAGCGGCAATAAACTTGTTAAACAATGCCCTCCCACTTCGTGACAGTGGACTAGATCTTGTACAAATAATTACCCATGACAACCTCTTAAACAACAAAAAACAAGAAAAAGAAAAATGTGCCATAACAAGTTTAGTAATCTGACTCTTCTGATCTTGTAGTTTGTTGAAAACTGTAGACAAATCATTTTCTATGAAGAGATCGCCACTTCTACGACAGTTGTGTTTGTTTACACTTATATTATACAAAATGATCCACGCCTCTCCGAGCACAGCCTGTGATGGCAGATTGTCGTTGAAAGCAAAATCTTTTTTAATATAGGATCGTTCAACGAAAACATTGCTTTATGTTTACATAGCTGTCTGTCGATCAAAGCTGGACACGTGGACGTGACAACAGCAGCATCATGCATAACGGCAGCACCATACGCAGAGAGAAACATCTCCACGGGATGACAGACAGATCTCTCTTGTAATGGGTAGTTTATACATCTTTTCATGCATATCAAATTGCAAGTGACAATAAAATAACCTGTTAAAATAGTCTCTCTCCATAATCAATGGCCAATAATGGTAACATGATCTAAATTGAAGAATATTCAGACACAATCCCTTAGGGGATATATAAACACAGCTTAAACTGTTCGGAAAATATTTTCTAATAAATTTGGTGAATTTTGAGCATTTAATTTATTGTGAACTGTATTGACCAAATTGTATAATGGGCATTTAACAAGGTTATTGGGCCTTTATGCATGATTTCTTGGGAGGATATATAAAAATATTAGGAAAAATCTTCAATAATAAAGCTAAAGGTTGTTTCTTTTTCCTTTTTTGATTATTTTTTGAAAGTAGACTTGCAATGTTTTTAAAAATCCATGCAGGGATACATATGCACCCACAGCATACACCCCACCCTGGTTCAGGGCTGGTAACTAAACTTTGCTTAGAATCTGGTAATGGAAAATTGGTGTCACCATACAAGCTACTTCTACTGATCAATATCATGGGACGTTTTAAAGCACTTTGCTACAGACAGGACAACACCTACTATGGCACTTAATATACAAGCTGTGGAGCACAGGCTGGAATGGGAAATAAATCAATGGGCTCACCAAGGGGGAATTGATCCTATAACTGAGTGTACTTCAGATACTGCCATGCCTCTAAGATGTCTCTCATTATAATCTTGAGTGCTTGGAATTGTATCTTTTGTTTTAAAGTGGGCCCAACCAAATACTACAAGTGCTTAGGTTTTCCTCCATCATTTTTCTTTACCCAAATAAAACAGACTGGTAAGTGTCCTTTTAAAGATATACATAATTTGAAAAATACCCTCCAAAAAAAGAAGAAAAAAAAAAAAGAAAAAAAGAAAAGAAAAAAAAAAAAGAAATAAAAACAAACCCTAATAAATGACCAAACACATGAAATTATGGGCTGAAAGTTTTTTCTTAACAATGATCTCAAAATCAATTTTGGAGAAATGGCACATCTGTAAGTGAAGGTCAAGGTCAAGTAAAGACAGTTAACTGAGAAAAACAGTGTTGATTTTTCAAATAATAAAGCAAACAGAATCATATTTTGAAATATCTTTTCAATGTTGTTATAAAGCTTCAATTTTATTTCATCCAAAATCTTGCAACAATTATTTTTCTCCAATTTCACTTTGACTGCCTAATTAAAATCAGCAATTTATTCCATTATTCCATTTTTTTTTTTTTTTTTTTTTTTATATATATATTTTTTTTTAACTCCTTGTTTTCAAATTGGATGTCCCATTAAAATTAGCAATTTTTGTTTAAACCATTTAAGTAATTTACTCATTGTTCACTTTAGGACACAATATTTAACATATTTCTTTAACAATATGAAAGGAGAAACCTGATTATTGCCACAAATTAACCTTTATTCTGTAACCATTATGTTCATTTTCAACAAACAATCATTTTGGAAGTCTCACTGTGGTTTGTGTAATTTCTTCCATACAATTCAAGAACACAAACAGATTTTCTTCTTTTTTCTTTTTTTTTGCTTGTAGCAATTTTCATTATTTCACACAAAACATCCTTAAACTATTATATACCTTTTATGTCAAACGCAATGAGTAAATAGTTATTTGTGAAACCTAACGCCTTTTTTTAATTATTATTATTTTTTTTTTTATGAATCATTGACATGGCTGCCTTGTATGTGAGTTATGACACATGTAGCACAGGTGGATTGCTCACCTTTCGATCCAGCCATTCCCCACAAATTAACACAATTAAAAAATCCACATCTTTTCATATCTCAATCTCCAGCTACGGAGAAGAAGAAAAACGCCTTTTTGGTGAAAATCTTTACAACAGAGAATCAATGAAAAGAAGTGTCAGATTACATTTTCTTTTCTTTTGTTCATCCTTTTTTTTCTTCCTCCTCTTTTGAAAACCCATCTCAGAGTATTGAGACAGTTAGATGAACCTGCGATGTCAGCCAAAAAGAGCTTCGTATAAAGACCTATGAATTGTCAAGTGGCTTTTTATGTCAAGAGAGGGCCACAAGTAAAAGTTCTGTCAATACGGTGTCATTGTTCGTACCGCGGACAGACAGAGCAGAACAATGGGCCGCAAGGATTATCGAGCACCAAGGAACACGACTGTACAGACGAATGATGGATGGACACCTCACAACAGTTACCCGGATGAACGCACAAGTTATATCGGAGACTCTTAACTAACATTGGGGGATCGACTTCCAAACACTGGGGGAAGAGGGGGGGGGGGGTCTTCCCCCACGTCTACCAAACATCTATGATTATGAAAAAGAAGCAAGGGCCAGATGTGATGAAACACAAATTACATCCTCTTAAGTATCTCACGAGTATATCTTTTGATACGAGTCCCCAACAAAGGAGGTCCAATAAAACACTGCTAATCTCGAATGAAACAAGACTGTCGGTTAACCTTTCAGTCAAAGGTGTCTTGTGGTCTCACTCGACAGTTGATAAATGAAGTGAAAAACAACAGCAGTTGCAAATGAAAAGACAAAAGTTGAAGAAAAAGGAACAAACACTTAAACCAATAAAAGGGTGAAGAAAAAGGAACAAACACTTAAACCAATAGAAGGGTGAAGAAAAAGGATAACAAAAACTTCAGCGACAGTGATAAATTTGAAAATTGTCACAAAAAGATGTTAGAAAGCATTTCGTAGTATTATTAATTTTGTTTTGGTTATAGTGGAACAATGAAATGACATTTTGAAAAATGAAATACTGAAAATGTGATATAAAATGTATGCTTGAGCCATTAAACTGAAAGCTTTGTATATATTGTTAAAGTGTCATGATCTTAATTAATGTAATTATATCTTATTCATTTAAACATTCAAATAAACTGATTTCAAAAATAAGATTTATAGTTTTACACATATTGTCCTGGACAAACTTAGGCTGTTAATTATATTCTAACTATAATCCGTCCCATCCTCCTATAAAGATGTTTTTTTGTTAATAATTTCAGTTTGATTTGATTTAAGAAAAACAGTGAAAGTGTTTTAGAAATAACAACAAAATACTATTTTGTGTGCAATTTTAAAAACAATTGGCTCAGGAATAAATAACTTGTGGTAAATTGCACAGTATGAAAAAAGGAGTTCCCTGTGGGAAGGACTATATAGTTTCTTCAATGAAGATGAAATAAACACAGGAACATGTGCACAGGTTTTTGGACATTGCTCAAAACAAAATTTGTAAAAACAAATTCAGTTTGTTTGTTTTGTTTAACGACACCACTAGAGCACATTGATTAATTAATCATCATCTATTGGATGTCAACCATTTGGTAATTCTGACTTGTAGTCATCAGAGGAAACCTGCTACATTTTTCCTAATACAGCAAGGGATATTTTATATGCACTTTCCAATAGACAGGAAAGCACATAACAAGGCCTTTGACCAGTTGTGGTGCACTGGTTGGAACAAGAAAAAACCTAATCAGCTGAATGACCCAAAACCACCTAGGAACTCCTCGCCAGTCTTGACCACACCCATTTGTGTTTTTTTTTTTTTATAGTTTTAATACAGTTAAATTTGTCTAAGTGATTCAATCCAAAAAAAAGAGAAGAAATTATATTTAAAATTATTTCATTTCAAAATAAAATTTTGCAAACTAGAAAATAAATGTAGGCTTGCAGCTTGTTATCGAGAGGGTGGCGGAGAGGATACATTGGATGCACCACGATAAATGATTTTAGAAATGCACAACAATATGTCCAAAAAGAATACCTTTTGCTGGTAATGATCAAACACAGCCACACCCAAATGTACAACCACACAGAATTTGTTATTACTATTTGGTGTCTAATATATAAAGAAGAAAGCTTGCTGCTGCTGCCACATAGGTTACTCCTGTGAAACAGCAACAATGAATCAGTTACACACACTTCCCCACTGTTTGGGATTGGAGAAAAAACCTGATGCACAAGCACTGCAGGCAAGCACTCTTCTGACTAAGCTCAATCCTGCCCCCAGTTTCTGTGAATGCTGCCTAGACCCACGTTTCTGGTGTTGAACAATACAGAAGAATATAACAAGAGCCAAGAGTAAGAAAGAAAACTAATCCATCTCCAACAGGAGAGAAATAAAGCTAAATATAGCCAATTGAATATATTGCCTCTCTACAGCACCTATGATCCGGACAACACGTCATAGAAACTGAAAATCATTCAACAGCCAACTTGAGCTAATTTACAGGTGACCAAACAATTTTCACTTAATTTTCAAGAAGCCCACTTGCGTTATTTACTGTCACGGTCCTCCGACTACTAATAAAAAACAAACAATACTTTCATCAGTCTCTGCAAAGCCAAGTTCCAATTATATTTGAGCCGCTATTGAAATGAGACTTGTGCCACGGCGACCATATAATGACTCCGGACTTCTGTCTGTGACACAATGCGCTTTGGTCCACTGTCTTTCATGCATGGGTCGCCGTGTTCACGAGTTTTTGATTGATGGAGCTGGTAAGGTCATTGTTGGATTCTGTGAGGTCACAGTGATATAGTCAATATCGGTCTTGGGTACATTTCCAGGGCAGTTTGGTGAATTGTGACATGACAAATGTGCCTGAACCTTCAGCAGATGTAAAAACTTGTCAATGGTTGACCAAGTGATTGCCCATGACAAATGTGCTTGAACCTTCAGCAGATGTAAAAACTTGTAAATGGTTGACTCAGCGATTGCCCATGACAAATGTGCTTGAACCTTAGTAGATGTAAGAACTTGTCAATGGTTGACTAAGTGATTGCCCATGACAAATGTGCTTGAACCTTTTGCAAATGTAAGAACTTGTCAATGGTTGACTAAGTGATTGCCCATGACAAATGTGCTTGAACCTTAGTAGATGTAAGAACTTGTCAATGCTTGACTAAGTGATTGCCCATGACAAGTGTGCTTGAACCGTAGTAGATGTAAGAACTTGTCAATGGTTGACTAAGTGATTGCCCATGACAAATGTGCTTGGACCTTTTGCAAATGTAAGAACTTGTCAATGGTTGACTAAGTGATTGCCCATGACAAGTGTGCTTGAACCTTAGTAGATGTAAGAACTTGTCAATGGTTGACTAAGTGATTGCCCATGACAAGTGTGCTTGAACCTTAGTAGATGTAAGAACTTGTCAATGGTTGACTAAGTGATTGCCCATGACAAATGTGCTTGGACCTTTTGCAAATGTAAGAACGTGTCTATGGTTGACTAAGTGATTGCCCATGACAAGTGTGCTTGAACCTTAGTAGATGTAAGAACTTGTCAATGGTTGACTAAGTGATTGCCCGTGACAAATATGCTTGAACATTCAGTAGATGTAAGAATTTGTCAATGGTTGACTGATTAAGCGATATAGTCAATGTTTTAGAAACCTTTGTTTTAAAATCACATACCTAAGCTACATTAGTGTAATGGTATAAAATGAGGGAAATTATAAAAGAATAAAGAGCAATATAGTGTCCATAATGTTTTGTTTTAGTTTCGGATTCTGATTGTAGAATCTAGTAAGAAGTTTGTTTTGTTTAATGACACCTAAAGTCTAGTAAAGTCATGGAGAGATGTTACCCAACCAAGACACAATATGTGAAATAGTTTTTGAAAAAATAGAAAAAAGAACAATATACTTTGCAAAGTGTTAAGTCCAAAATGTTTGTTTTGTTTCTTCTTCTTTTTTGTTTAATTTGAAGTCTTATTTTACCTAAAAATAATTTTATAAGCATTTTAAAAGAAAACTAAGAAAAAGTAGAAGAAAACGTAGAAGAAGAAAAAGAAGAAAAGGTAGAAGAAGAGAAAATAATTCAATGTCCAAAGTGCTCTCAAGACTAGACTGAATGCTTGTCAAATTTATCTGATAACTTTTTCTAGCTATTATATCATAAAAGATTTTAAACGAAGCTGAAAGAAAGCAGAAGTGGCTAGATAGGGAAGAAATTAGTTTCAAAGGAGAAAATGGAAAGAGACCCATAATTAAGAAAAAATCCTGAAATGTATTATAATAAACCTGCATAAAGCAACTGACTGTCTAAAGAAGCCAGTTTTGAATGGTCAGGGATTTATCTAGACAGTAGTGAACACAGGACAAAAGGAAAATTCCAATTTGATGGGTAAATTTTTTTCATATATGTCTGTTCCGATAAGTAATGGCACATTGCATCATTCAGGTCTAAAAAGATCCCAATTATGATTAAATCATGCTAATTTTCATCACAAGAACCTAACAAACAAGAAATAAAACCTGAATACATCTCTGGTGGTTTTGACTACACATTCTATCAACTCTGTAATGACATAAAAAGCTTAACAAATTATGACCCACATATTGTAAGAAATCACACCGGGTTAAGGGCTAAAATGATTAGAAAAATCACCAGCCGCGTGCTAGAATCACAGAACAGGCGACTATGACTGGCGGCAGGTCATCAAGGACCATGCAATTACACTGGTCGAGTTCACAAACCGACTGCCCCAGTAAGACCAGGAGCCGTTCCAACACTCAACTCCTGGTGAAGGGTTCTCCTGTCAAACGAAGCGACCAGTTGACAATAAGAATTGGACCAAACAGTCATCTGTAAACGACGGCACGCAGACCAGGTGACACAAGAAAACAAATGTTACAGAATAAAGCCAGATTTTTTTAAAAAGTTGAATATTTGTTGAAAATTAAAGACAGAGTATTGTTTTTAATTATACGCTAGAGGCTATAAGGTGTTAGACATATGGTAACTGTGGTAATGGTCGATAGATGAGAGAAGAAGAAGAAGGCTGTTTCAGAATTCACTTTTAACCTAGCAATTTGGCTCTGATATGAATACTTTTCCACATATAGTTTTCAGAAAGCATTTTTAAGACAGTTTCGGTTGTGGTTGTTTTTACCTTTGTGTATACACACATGCACACATTTTGTATATAGATGACATTAAATGGAACATCCAGAACATTTTACAGTACGTAATAGTATAAAGGTTTTTTTAAACAACATTAGAGAACATTGCTTTGTTAATCATCACCTACTGGATACTAAACATTTGGTAATTTGGACATATAGTTTTAGAGAGGAAACCCACTACATTTGTTTCCATTAGTAGTAAGGGATCTTTTATGTGCACCATCCCACAGACAGGATAGCACATACCACAGCCTTTGAGAGAGAGAGAGAGAGAGAGAGAGAGTATGTGTTTGTGTGTGTGATTACAAAAATTACTGGCACTGGAGATATCAGTCTTCAAATTCAATTCAATAACTATATAATAAGATCTTCACTTTATAAATAATCACCATACTACGAAAAACAAATCTTGAAAATATATATGGCAAGATGCAAATAGACATTTTTGCAACTGACACATGGAAGAATGGACCGATGCATACCACATATATAATCTTATAAAATATACCACACAGTGAAGAAACAAGCAATACCAATCTGTACACCAATGGTCTACAAAATCTCATTTTAAAACATTTTTTTTTATATCAACAATCCTTGTAAATAACACTTAACAAAATACCAAAAAAAATTTTTTTTTAAATCTGACATAAGTAATTACCATCACATAGACAAGTAATTACCATCACATACACAAGTAATTACTGTAGGTTTTTAATATGTGTTTTATGCAGTTTCGACCATCAAACAAATGACGAAATGAATGATCCCTTACTTTGAAACGAACTTCTCCCCATCTAGGCTTCTCTTTGATAAAAAGCCGACAGGTTGGTCCTGCTCCGATGAATTTGACAGACTTTGAATTTTGCCACCACTCACTCTTAAATGGTTTAGGTAGCCCTGTCGACATAAAATAGGACACTATAAGGGTGGGCCACACTCATAAAGGATATTAGTTTTCTTTTTAGCAAAAACAATATTAATGAAGTAATAAATGACTTTTTGGTAACTAATGCCACAACTTAAAAGTTTAGATTAATAAAAGTTCCTTTTCTACAGTAAATAAGTGTTAATAAATAGCTTTTAGTAACTTGTATTATAAATTAATCAATGGTTTATGAGTGCAACAGTATTAATACAAAGAAAGAGAGAAGTGTTTTATTTAACGACGCACTCAACACATTTTACGGTTATATGGCGTCAGACATATGGTTAAGGACCACACAGATTTTGTTAGAGGAAACCCGCTGTTGCCACATAGGCTACTCTTTTACGACAGGCAGCAAGGGATCTTTTATTTGCGCTTCCCACAGGCAGGATAGCACAAACCATGGCCTTTGTTGAACCAGTTATGGATCACTGGTCGGTGCAAGTGGTTTACACCTACCCATTGAGCCTTGCGGAGCACTCACTCAGGGTTTGGAGTCGGTATCTGGATTAAAAATCCCATGCCTCGACTGGGATCCAAACCCAGTACCTACCAGCCTGTAGACCGATGGCCTGCCACGACGCCACCGAGGCCGGTGTATTAATACAATGTATGTTAATAAATAGCTTTTAGTAACTAGTGTTATAAACTAATCAGTGGTTTACTAGTAAATAGTATCAGTATAATCTTTCAGTAACTAGTATTTTAAATTAAAATAGAAATGTTAGAATAAAATATTTTCCATTTTGGTCTCAGTTTAACATATTTTCAGTATATCTTTCCAAAACAACAATATTAATATATATTTATAGAAGTAAACAGGTCATTAATACTTGTGTATTTAGAATACTAAAAATAATTGGAAATAACAGGGACACATTATTTATGCTATAAATGATGACAGTGTCATTTACAGAACACATCACAACAAATTTGGAAACAGTCATTTTTTTTTTTACAGCAATGACAAAATGTTCCAAAATTGAATTTTCTGGTTAAGGGATTAAATTAGTGGGTTTTAACACAAAGAACAAAAAACAAAAAAACATGCCAAAAAAAAAAAATACTCTGTGATGACAATAGCAGGTAGACCATTGGTGACAAACTAAACACAACAAGAAGTGTTCAAACACAAAACACAAACACAAGTTACCACAGCTAGACGTCGTTGACTTGTACACAAAAAAACCTCTGTATCCCCATAATATCCTCATAATATTTTTAACTTATCTTTCATAAAACTTAAGAATAAATAAAACAACAAGTAAAACCAAAAAATGGACAATCAGATTGTATTTTTAGTTGTGTTTGTTACATGTTTTTCAGTGACAATATTTACGTCCAGTATACATTCAAACTCAAGTCAGCTAACTGGGTTTTCTCTTGACAGTAAACATTAATGGGTTACTCCTACCTACAAGTGACAAGGGATCTTTTATAAGCACCTTAAATTGCAGATTATATACAACAAATACCACATCCCTTGATATAATAGCTGTGGAGCAATGATTGCTATGTGTGGTTCAAACTGCTTCACTAAGCTAAGGAGGAGGAGGAAATGTTTTATTTAACGATGCACTCAACACATTTTATTTATGGTTGTATGGCGTTAGACATATGGTTAAGAATCACACAGATATTGAGAGGAAACCCATTGTCACCACTTCATGGGCTAATCTTTTTGATTAGCAGCAAGGGATCTTTTATATGCACCATCCCACAGACAGGATAGCACATACCACGGCCTTTGATATACCAGTCGTGGTGCACTGGCTGGAACGAGAAATAACCCAATGGGCCCACTGACAGGGATCGATCCTAGACCGACCGCGCATCGAGCGAGCTCTTGACCACTGGGCTGCGTCCTACACAAATTGTCATGAAAGTCAAACTAGACCGACCGCGCATCGAGCGAGCTCTTGACCACTGGGCTACGTCCTACACAAATTGTCATGAAAGTCAAACTAGACCTGTAACAGTACACAAAATTTCAGCTGATTGATCCGAGACCGACCGCACAACGAGGGCACATTTTACCACTGGGCTACGTCCCACCCCTTGCTGAGCTAAGGAGTACATTCTGTGTTGAGTTGGTATTGGGATGTCAAACGACACCTATCAGCTTTAAACTCGATGATATGACAACTATTCCACTGATGCACGTTTTACAAACTGCATATTATTTCTCTTTTTTTTCATGTGAATACCTTGATTTGCTAAAAAAAAAGTAAAGATAAAACGATAAATATCTTCACATAAATGTGAAAGGAATTTATTTTAAGGTGTTCAGATTTTGCAGATAAATATTTTCTGTTACCATAATCTTGTTAATAAAAACCCGTGTTCAACATTTTTATAAGAGTGAAATATTCTTAAACAAAACCAAAAGAGAAAAACAAAGGGCGATAAAAATATTTTTCAATATAAATATTAACTTTCGATAAGAAAAAAGAAAAAAAAGAGAAAGAATTTAAACATCTTGCAAGTACAGTTTTACAACAGTCAATGAAAATTATGTTGAAAATTTTATTTTTTACTAATGTAAAAAGTTCTTAAACAAAATCAAAAATGAAAAACAAAAGGCGATAAAAAATATTTTTCAATGTCAACACTATCTTAGAATAAGAATAAGAAGTGAAAAAAAGGAAAAGGAATTAAAACATTTAGCAAGTACACTTCATTACACATGTCCTAACTACACTGAAGGTGAACTTCTTAAAAATGAAATTTGATCTGCACTTCAATCTGAAATGCAGCACCTGCCCTGTAAAGACTACAACAATGATAAAAAAAAAAAATACTAAAACGGGATTAAGCTCATTCAAAAGTATGTCTGGTTGTGGGACTGTCTGACTGTCATTATTATTTTTTTTTTTTTCAAGGTTGTTACAAATGAAACAACTCTTTCAAAGAGTGCAATGAAATGTTCAAACCATACTACAAATTGTTTATCAAACAAATTTTGAATCAGATTTAACAGAAATAAATATGTGGGTATGACTAACACAATAACAGAAGAGGTTATGATGACTTGTGTCCATTTCAGGGTTTGTTTTATGTCCCTCCTTTTCACTGTTGCACCACATTAAAAAACAAAACAAAATTTGTTCAAACAAGCCTGATAAAAGCTGACAAAAAAGCAGGGTACAAAACATATTTAGGCAGACTTTGTAATAAAGCTACAAAGAACAATAACCTCATAATGCATTTTTCTTATGAACAAAGAAAAAATATTTAGCTGAACATAGTTTGTTTTGTATTAAATGGCAAATAAATGAAAATTCAGGTGGCTAAATGTTCCCCCAAAAGACCAACTCTTAATCCTACTTTCCCACCCAAATTCACCATTTAACACATTATGCAATAAAGCCTTAAAGAACAATAATAACATAAGGCTGTAGATGCATTTTTCTTAAGAACAAAGAAAAACTATATTTTACTGAAGACAATTTGTGCTAGATAAGTGTAGATTTAGGGGGAGTATGGAAACCTTCCTCCAAAAGACCCATCTCTTCATCATAATTTTCCACCCAAATTCAGCTTTTGAAAACTGCAGCAGACTTTGTATAGAGCTGCAGATTAAGCAAGAGCAGATAACTCCCATTTTTTGTCCCCCAGTATTGATTTTTTCCTCCATTGTGAAAATACCAACAGTTGTTCTTGTTGCATGAGAAGGCCAGAACAACCAATGTAGTGCTCTTAGATTTTGGGAGGAGTATTAAATAACACACTAATTCTTGACCAGTTACAAACCATACTCAAGCAGAACAGAATAAAACAATAGAAAAAACAAGCTGGTTATTGTTTTCTTTAAATTTATTTATAAAAATATTATGAAACAGATATAAATCATCTTTTATAAAGAAAACAACTTTTGTAGATATTTTATTTTTTTAAATGGAAGTAATGTTATATTGTGAGTAAAACCAGTTAATTTGCTTATTTTATAGCATTTTCATACTAATTTGTGAATAAAAATGAAAAACACTGAAGAAAAACATAAAAACAAAGGTTACATCTATTTGTCATGACTAGAACAAACATATATCCCTGATGTTTTCCCAATAAAGGATGCCACATAAACTTTTAAAACTTCTTAACAGTTACATCACCATGCTGACAGAACTATGTACAAAAATATCTATAAACATAAAACATAGTATCATACAAATTATCACTGACAGAATCTTTTAACATGAATAGCTGCAGACTCACAAACAATACTTGAAAACATAATTAACAGAGCATGCAATACAAAAAATTGTCCACAAAAGCAGACAAATAATAAACATGCTAAACAGAAACAAAAAAATATATGGAATAATTTTCTTCAAACTTAAAATCCGTAACACTCTATAAAACATATCTATTACAACAATCCAAAAATAATTTCTCTATTGTGCTTCACCGAAACATATAACAGTAAAAACACCTTTGACATTTTGGCACCAGCCTGCAACTTCTTTCAAAATATGTAATATAGAATAGTGGACTCTGATTCATCATTGACACATCTAGATATATGTACATGTTATATACACACAAATAATGTTAATATAATTTTACTCTGTTAAATGATAAATTATACAGATGATCAATTTTCTCCATGTTTTTGTTACTCATAAGCATGAATGACACAATACTGGATGACTCAGTGATGCAGAAAGGTTCCATGGGTCATAAAATGAACACGGTATTAAATACACTGAGACAGACTTTGGCAAACTTTGTAGTCCCATACCACCAAAATGAGTCATAAAAAAACAACATCAAATGCATGCAAAACAAAAGTGGCTTAAATGTTATCATATCACAGCTTAGTATTGTTCTTAAAAGACATTTAAAAAAAAAAACCAAAACGCCAAAAAAACGAAGAAAAATACAGATTGCCAAAATTAATGAAAGCTGTCGCTGACAGGGAGGTGTGTTGAGATATGAATCTCATCATGGTTAAGCAGTGTAATGTGGGTGCACACACCAATAACGAAGATGCATGCGCGGCGCATGATGCATTCATGGTCATGAGTTTTGGCGTGATTGGTTTTTACAGCTGTCGGAAATACACAATAAGGCTTCTACTACCTCTGCTTCAGACTCTGCCTGCCGTTCCCTCTGCTCCTGTTGGTACTGCCGCTGGCGGTCATCAAAATCATGCAGTCGCCGTTGATATTGCTCAATCTGCTCTCGTAACATTTGGTCTTCCACCTGCAAGTGTTAAGACAAAAAAAGAGAAAAACTAACAATAATGTTCAGCTGCTGTCATAAATAGCTTTATTATATGGAATCAATTGGTCTATTGATGTAGTAACAATGTGCTTGCACAGGGTTGTTAAAGATTACGTGCCACTTCTGTGACGGACGATTACGAGACCGCTTGCGACAAGCAGGTGAACACTCGCAGCAAATAAGCCCATATCTTTCTTCCCATATTAATCAGATTTAATTTCCTCCCTGGCAGTTGTCAGCACTTCAATTTCCTTAGCATGCAGTGTGAACAGTTCTTTTTATTGTCTCAGAAACAAGCTCAATCACCTGGGCTTTTTCGTATGTAATTAAACAAATCTGAAATTGTTAGATCACTAGAAAGAGGTGGTGCAGGCAGTTGGTACCCAGCAGCTGAGGGGAGCCCCACAAAAGGCCAGGCCAGGGGTGTGCAGAAAGAAGGTCGACAAATTAAGGAAAAAACACCATCAGCTGCCAGTGGGAGCACTCTAACAAAACAACTTTTAATTGGTTTGGCTGGCATAATGAGCCTGTAGCCCCAAAACACTGGGTGCATATGGTTCCAACTGAAGCAGTTGCAGACACAGGGCTTACAAACCAACTCTGTGATAAAAAGGGTGGTAAACCTGCACAGCTGAGGTTCACAAAAAAACTGCTGCCTGCTCTGCTATTGATTTTTTCTGTCTCTTTGTCTTTTTTGTTTCCATTGTCTAGGGGAAAGTTTTAATTTTCCTCTTCTGCCAGACCCAACTTATGAATTTTATGAGAAAAGGTTGCCTGTGCCAGCCCCAACTGCCTGTGTTCATTCTGGTGCTTTCTGTGAGGTGCTTTCACAGAAAAGGGTTCCTGTGATGAGACAAGTGCCACAAGTACCCCTTTACAGCTTGTGTAATCCTTTGTTTCCATTGTCTTATGGAGGAAGCCTGCTTCTGTGGCAGATGGAATGGACACAGAGGTTAGATCTGCAAGTGTGGAGAAAAGGACATGGGTGAGATGGAGAGAGGCAGCACTTAACTTCACCCCTGTCTCTGCTGCATCAATGAGCAGGCTCCACAACAAACCGCCATCAACATTCTGTGGAGGTTTTTTCCACGTTTTTAATCTTCTGAAAATGCAACATATGGCATAATTAGGAGATTACACAAGAGGCACATGCATTTCACGATGGGTGATGGAGAGGATGGAGGGGGGAGCGGCCAGGATGTGGCGGCGCTGCGTGATCTCGTGAGAACGGGGAACCGTCGGCTGAATAGACCGTGGCTGAGCCCAATGCTTCCATCTGCCACGTGATTAACGCTGTGTTGAGTAATCAGACATCATCGGTGCTAAAGATCACCGCTAAGCCCATATCTCATGCCATTATGGTCAGGCAGTCCCCTATCGGCCATGCCGCAGAATTATTAATAATCACTGTGGCTTCAGGCTGAGCCCATCGCTGCTAATAGTCGCATCATAAACCAGTCAGTTGTGAACATTGCAAGATGGGTCCTCATCAAGAGATTTCAACCCCCCCCCCCTTCTCACTAGGTTTCATATCATCATCATACACTCTGTTCTTTTATATGACATTGATTACATACTTGGTAAACTTTATCTACAAATCTATTTTTTCCAAAATAAACTGTGACGTCAAACTGCAATTCATTTTCATAAATCAACAAACATCAACAACTGCAAAATTAAGCAGACTTGACCAGTGACCTATTAGTAACATCAGAAGTCAGTGAGGTCAGCCTTATATTTATACTTTTTTTCTGCAATGCATATAATTAATAATATACTGATGACTTGAAACTTAATTAGAAAAGGTCATCATCTGCTATGACCTCCGAAATTTTGCTAATAAATTGTTATTCACAGTGTTCTTTTAACAAGAATGGTATTCAGGTTAATTTTGTCACTGCGTTGAGGACGCACACGGTGAAGATGTGATTTAAACAAATTGCCGTTTTAACCCATATTGTGGAACTGCGACCGCGCTTTGTGCAATTTATCGATGACAGGCCATATGCCATGTGGTTGCACAAAAATTCCAATTAATGTCACAAAGTTCCGCAAACAGCCATGACTGTCTGTGTGTTTGCATTAGGGTTGCCCAATAACTTTTCAACACCGACGCCACATTAGCGCATCAACCGAAAACGGAACTTTTAAACAGATTGCCTCTGAGACTGTGATGAAGATGTTTGCATTATTCATGTGTTCAAATCATATTGGATGTAAATTTTATTGTTTTCATTAAATATCACCAAGGAGTGAAAATTTGACAAACCACACCAATCAAAAAAGAATAAAAGGCTTTTATTATTTTCAAGCGAGTAACGAATAAAAATGATTTTCACCCATCTGTCCAAGATAATGTTGATATTTCACACGATCTGAATAGTGATAATAAAAATTAAATTTATTTTTCTGATGTTCATCTAATTTATTCATATAATTGTTAACTTTGCAAGTTTCAAATGGAACATTAAATGGTAAAGTTGAATTTCTTTTCATATGGTACAAATTAAGACAGATTTTATTGCGCTATTTAAGAGTTGGATGCAATATGAAGACAAATTAGCAGAAGGGTTTTTGAAACAAATTTAATGACAGCTAAACTCTCTGAAGGTTTGCTGTTTGTCCAAAAAGAAAAGTTTCAAATAAATGGACATAAAAAATGGAAATAGAAAACCAGAGGCACCAAGAAAAGTACACATTGGAATTTAAACGTAGGCCTTTGGAAAGCTGCATTCTGTTTTAATAAAAAAAAATCTATTAACTTTTTTTAAATACAATATTATTTTTTCTGCAACTAAATTTGATATTACTTTAAAATCAATTGATTAAATTAATTTTTTTAGCAAATGTTAATTATTTTTGGGTCATCCTGGTTTGAATGCATTTTATGTAAAATAGAAAAGGTTCGTACCTTGAGAATCAAGATCACAGATTTTAAGGAAAATTTTCCATGAATATTTAATCAATTGTTAATAATTTCCTTTTCAACTAGATATCTTTGATGTAATGATTAGCTATAAAAACATATGTCAAATCTAAATTCAAAATGTTCATGGTGAGCAGAATGAAAGAAAGAAATGTTTTATTTAACGACGCACTCAACACATTTTTTATTTACGGTTCTATGGCGTCAGACATATGGTTAAGGACCACACAGATATTGAGAGAGGAAACCCGCTGTCGCCACTTCATGGGCTACTGTTTTCGATTAGCAGCAAGGGATCTTTTATATACACCATCCCACAAACAGGGTGATACATACCATGGCCTTTGATATACCAGTCATGTTGTACTGGCTGGAACGAGAAATAGCCCAATGGGCCCACCGATGGGGATCGATCCCACACCGACCGCGCATCGAGCGAGTGCTGTACCACTGGGCTATGTCCCACCCCTGGTGAGTGGAATGAGGTAACTCTTTTATAAATTCAATATAAAAAGCTTCCTACAGAAATATATCATTATTAAACAGCAACAATTAATGTTTATTGTAAACATAGAACAAGATTAGTTGTTCAATATTTTAATCACAAATATTACAGATGTTTTAGAATTCTAAATTTAGATTTTCAAAAAACAGACACACAAACTAACAAATTTTACTCTGAAGGACAATAAAATTTTTTATCTTGGTAAATCTAAAATAATATAGAAATGTTTATTTTATTTTAGGTATTGTGTTGTATTGTATTGTGTCTCACTACACTATTAGGGTTTGGGTTTGACAATCATGGCTGCTTCACATTTTCAATTCAGAATTTGTTCCCTCATTATTATCATGTTCACATAAAAATAAGATCTTGACTAGAAAACTGAACACATAACATTCTTATGACTGGGCTTCCTGGTTCACATCTTTTAGTATTCTACAAATTACTGTAGCGTCTTTTAAAAATAACCATTCAACTAACTTTTCTACAAATTAATTACTTTAAAAAATGTTTTATTCCTCTGGTAAAATGTTAACATATATTTGGGTAAATGTGCAGTTGTGACACTAATGGCCCCAAAATAAGGGATTCATCAATATTGTGGATATGAGAGCATCAAAAATGTAATTGAATAATTGTGTTGTTTTTAGGATAAACCCTGCAGGGGCTGGTGTTCATAAAGCACATTTCAATCCCTGTTTGATATTTATAACTCCCATCTCAGCCCTGTCTTCATCAAATTGCAAGGACTAACACAACTGAACCCTGCAGAGGCTGGTGTTCATAAAGCACATTTCAATCCCTGTTTCATATTATGACCCCCATCTCTATCTTGTCTTCACCAAACTCCATACAACCCTGCAGGGGATGATGTTTAAAAAGCAAATTTCAATCTATGTTTGATAATTATGACTCTCATACATGCCCTAACCCTAACCCTAACCCTAGTTAACTCCATCTAACTCTGCAGGGGATGGTGTTCATAAAGCACATTTCAATCCCTGTTTAATAAGTAATGACTCTCACCTCAGCTCTGTCTTCGTCAAACTGTAAGGACCCGACTCCATCCAACCTATGTAGATCTATCCATCCCCGCCAAACCACACACACGCCATTCATTATAAACTGTGACTTCAGATTTACCTGCAACAAGTAAGGAGGCACAATGTAAAATCTACTTAAATCAATCATCATTTTGAAAACATATATATACTCTATAAATAGAGATTATTATACAAGCTTGTGTGTTGTACTGATTTTACGAAACGAGTGTCAAGATTACTGTATTACTCTAACGAGAACGAGGATAATACATGAATCCTGACACGAGTTTTGTAAAATCAGTACGATTCACACACAAGTGTAATAATTTCTCTATAATCCACATTATCCAAAATAATATTTTCACTAATAACAAACTAGGACCATGTCAGAACGTTTTAAAGGTTACTAAAACGAAATGACGAAACGATGTCATTTTGATAAGCGTTTACACTGTGGAAGCCGCATTAAGTTATGACATTGCTTCATAAAATGACGTCACTTGTTGTGCATGTGAAAACATTATGACACACGTGGGTCATACTGGTTATATTTCCCTGAATATCTTGAACTATGTGGATAAATAAAATGAATTAAGAATCAGTAAACTTTAGATGTACCTCTAACAAGCAAGAAAGCACAATGTAAAGTCTACTTAATAGCAAGCATTCTGAGAGTACTGCTAAAGCAATACATGTCGCTTACCTGGCCCAACAAATTTTTGTATCTCCTAATTCAAGGGCCATAACTCTGTAAAAAATGACAAATCACCATGCAAGTTAAACATGGTCTGTAACAGTACATGATAAAGTTATATACAAAATTCCATCTCAATATCTTCAAGCATTGCAAACAAAAGTCTCGGAAAAAAATGATGGACGGGTAGTTGAATAAGATTATATATATAATCAACAAAATTAATAAGAACAAGTGGACTTCAGATGCACCTGCAACAAGCCTGGAATCACAATGTAAGATCTACTTAACAAAAACATGGCTTGAACTTATGATGGCACCAAAGTCTTGTAAATTAAAGTCAATGCAAGAGAATAGGTGTAATTGTGTTTTTATGTGTGATAAATTATTTTGTCCCTAGACGAAGGGAACAGAGAGACTGCAAAGTTTGTTTAGAGAGAGAGAGAGAAAAAAAAGAACCCAGGAAAAGAAAGAAAGAAATGTTTTATTTAAAAATGCACTCAACACATTTTATTTACGGTTATATGGCATCAGACATATGCTTAAGGACCACACAGATTTGGAGAGGAAACCCGCTGTCGCCACTACATGGGCTACTCTTCCGATTAGCAACAAGGGATCTTTTATTTGCGCTTCCCACAGGCAGGATAGCACAAACCATGGCCTTTGTTGAACCAGTTATGGATCACTGGTCGGTGCAAGTGGTTTACACCTACCCATTAAGCCTTGCGGAGCACTCACTCAGGGTTTGGAGTCGGTATCTGGATTAAAAATCCCATGCCTCGACTGGGATCTGAACCCAGTACCTACCAGCCTGTAGACCGATGGCCTGCCACGATGCCACCGAGGCTGGTAAAAGAACCCAGGAATGTAAAAAAAACGCACTCCTTAAAATATTGAGGAGTGGAAAATTGCACTTGTCTCAAACCAAAGTTTCAAAAATAATAAATTTTAGTTTTTCTCACACATACATGTATCGTACAAGCCATTCATGATTTTCATTTGCTGAAAATAAGAAATACTTTAATATCGGTATACCAGTCAACTTATAAATAGATCAATAAAAGAAATCTACTTATTCACTTTCAGGGCTTGAAATTAGGGACTTGACTTATAGCCAGGACTGACTTAAAGGCGAAGATATATGGTAACTGGCCCACACGCAGTATTTTTAATGGAGGAGGGGGTGCAAATTCCTTGTGATGGGACCTACATGAGACCTCCTGTTTGAGATATGATGGTGTTACAGGCACAGTGTGGTTTGTGTGATGGGCATGCTTGGACAATATTTCAAAGTTTAACAACATCACTAGAACACATTGATTAGAAATTTATTAAATGTTTTTACTCAATCTCAGAGGAAACCCACTACATTTTTCCATTTGCTGCAAGGGATCTTTTATATGCACTTTCCCAGACATCACAACACATGGGGCACTGGTTTGGATGAAAAAGAACAAAACAATTAAAGAATGGGTCTACCGTAGTGTTTTGATTCTACGATGCAAGCACCTCTGGCGAACGCTCTGCTAACAGAACTTCATCCCCCCCCCCCCCCAACCTACAATATTTCAACATTTTTGTTAACAGGAACTTGGTGCACATGATTTACCTAGGTAACTGATTGTTTGGTTATATAAATTATATTTGTGTTACCTTCAAGTTACCAAACTGTAACACATTTCTATAACAGTTCTGTACTACATTGACATTCCAAATGTATTTTAAATTAAATTAATTGAGTTTTCAATAAGATAGTCAAAACTGAAAAAATGTCCCCTCTTTGATGCAATTTAGCCTATTTTCCGGTCAGCAGCACTTCTAAACTAAAAGGGCCTCTTTTTCTCATTGGGGTAAAAACCAGGGAACAACGGCGGCCAACTTTAAAGAATATGCCTGATCCCCCCCACCACCTTTTTTTAGTTGAGAAGCAAATTAAAACATACCTCCCCACCCCTATTGCTGGCATCTTCCACTACCCATATTCACAGGCCTATATCATTAGCAAGCCCCTATGAACTGGGGGGGGGGGGGTGGAGGCTGTTCACTACCCACCCCCTTCCCCACCACTTGAGGATGGAAATGTACTTGTTTTTCTACTCCATATAAATAATAATAATCTGGCTTGTGCCCTCCCAACCCCCCCCCCCCCCCCCCGAATGTGCTCCCTCACTCCTTTTGAGGGAGTAGCTGCTGTCCCATTTGCCTCCTCTAGTTACAACCCAGACACCCCCCCCCCACCCCCTCATCTAAGTTAAACAAAAAATAATTTCTTTTACAACACTACTAGAGCACATTGATTTATTAATCATCGGCTGTTGGATTGGTAATCGATCAGACTCATAGTCATCAGGGGAAACCCACCACATTTTTCCATTAGTAGCAAGAGATCGTTTATATGCACTTTCACACACACACACACACTCACACAGGAATGCACATACCACAGCCTTTGACCAGTTGTTTGTGTACTGCTTGGAACGTGAAAAAACCCACCCCAATCAGTTGAATGGATCCACCGAGGTGGTTCGATCCTGACGCAAGCACCTTAAGCGAGCTCTCCACCGACTGAGCTACCCACCCCCTTCCACTCTCTGATAACAGTTCTAGAACATGTCTTAATCCTGTAAATTAATGGCTATGTGTCAAACTAACAACAGACATACAACACAACAAAAAAGGTTTCAGGGAAGATATATATCGGTCTAGTAAACAAGCCGACGAGGCGTGAATGGAAGCCGTCTCAGCACTTCAAACCAACCGCACTCAACAACCACAACTAAAAAACATGTAGGCAAAAACCGCTCTTTGAGTTGTGACCTGGCGACAGATTTACCATGTGTTGCCACCATCCCTACACATTCCTGGCGGCTTACGAAGATTCCTGGCTTGTCCGAGCCAAAGTGTGCAGTCATTCGACCCCCGCACTGGACCTGGCAGTCGGAGAAACCACCACCGGCAAGGCCCTTCCTCGTTGTGTCATTCTGGGTTTGGTCGGATCAAGGTCACTACGTAAAGCCACGAGTGGGATCCATTGACCGAGAGAGAGATTTTGACCCAGATTTCACACAACGCGTGGGCGGGGGTTGTACATTTCTCCGCAAAATCTATCTATAGGGTCACATGACCGATTCACGATGAGTCATGTGACCAGCTGGTCAAAAAGACTCGCACGCACGTCGTCGGGTTATAAGTTCAAGCGTTTCTCCGTACCTATACGAATTACAGTTACGTTAACCTACTTTATTTGACCCCCCCCCCCCCCCCACACACACACACCTTATTCCGAAGGTTAAAACTACGCTGCTACTTTCTGCTGAATCAGCTACATCGAAATAAACATTTATAATAATGATATATGCCACAACGAACTGCCTACGCTAGTTGTACCATTATCATTATAGAGTCCATGTAAACTTTCAGTTGCAGTTCAACCCACACTGTTCGCCTGGATCCATATGATGATACATCACTACACTGAATCACACAAATATAGCCTGATGACATCAGTTTAAGCTATTTTCTTTATAAAGTTGCTAACCCTAACTTCCGGGGTATGTACCTTTCTTGTTATAAATAAAATGAATTTGGGTTATTACAAAGAAAAACAGGGAAAGGGGGCGGGCACCCCCCCCCCCCACACACACACACACACACGCAAACTAGTTGAAAAGCGAATAAATATGACATCTTACAAGGCCTACCAAAATTCATAATTGTAAGATGCTGGTATATGTATCCTAATTTGTGGTTTTGTCGCGATAGTCAAAGATATTTTAGCTCTGCCTAATTAACTAATAATTAAGGTCAGTGCCTTTACAGAACAGTTTGGTAAAAGGTGTCCATCACCTTAGCCCACCTGGTCATCACTAAAGCATTTGCGCCTACAATCAACTCCCCCACCCCCTTACGGATTACCCACCCTCAACCCCCACAACTGACATTACCCTTTGTATAGGATATGGTGTAGTCATGATGTTACCTTATTTCATATTCATAAATTCGTCACTTTTAGTTTTAAAAACCCCAACAAAACAAAAAACTTTACTGGATGAACTGCTTTATTCATTGTTTTTGTATATTGTAATTTGCACGTGTTAATAATAAATAAAAAAAAAATTAGGATAGGCCAGGTGATGAATGCGTATGCTATGTGGTATACCATGCACAAATAAATATACAGTCACTCCTTCCTAAAACGGTGGCGGCATGTAGGTGTATATCCTAAATCTAACACGTGTTTGATATTAAACGTGCGCAGAATAAACCTCCGACAGTTGTAATATTATTATATAGAGTAAGAGAAAGTTAATAAGTACCCCATCAAAAAAAAATTAATAATAATAATTAAAAAAATAGTAATAAGAAAAATAATAACAGCAGTTAAAACAACAACAACAAAAACAACAACAAAAAAACCCAAAACGACAACATAAAAAAAAATTAATAATAATAAAAAGTATGCTACGTCACCGGGCGTTCGTTCAGAGTACGAAGCTAACCCCTTTTCGGCGATGTGTTTTTTGTTGTTGTTGTTTTGTGGGTTTTTTGCAGTTATTAGTTTTAAAAAAATAATTTAAAATGATCCATACACTTTACTAGTTTATTAAAGAAACGAGCCCATTTCAAAAAGCCTTGGTAAAGCCCATGCAAACATTGTTTTCAAAAATGGTGTAATAACTCAAACAGATATGGTCTGATATTGAAGATTGGTAAATGAATGTACTGACACTGCCTTCTGAGAACTGAAAATAGCCCCACACTGATATAAAATCATATATTCTTGCCTTCTTTATATTTCACAACTTAAAGTTTGAATAATAATTATTATTAACAAAACAGTGGCTGTATATTAAAAGTGTTTCTGATCATTCTAATATTTGTACTAGGTTAAATTTTATTATATTTCCTAAAATACATTGAATATACAGACACTGATATTCTAAACAAGAAAATACATTTAATTTGTAAGTTTAATCGTAGAAATATTTTATTAGTCAGAAGCATCTTACAATGCAGCAAACTCAGGAATGTCCCTTTAAAACCACGAGATAAAAGTTTCAATGTTTCGTTAACTAAATGTTGAAATCGTGAGGCCTAACTAAACATAAAACCTGGAGCGCAGCATTTAAAACCAGGAGTATAAAAACAGTTCAAATGAAAAACTATAGAGTTAAAAGGATTAACATCACAAAATAAGCTGACTGGGAGAATTAATAAAAGAAAAGGTATAAAAACAGTTATTATGTTCTATATGATTGGGGTTTTTCCTGTGGTTTTTAAAAGGTTATTTTAAATTTCTTGTTATTTTGTGCATGGTGGCGAGTGGTAAAACGGATTAAAAGACTCACAACAAGAAAGAAAAACAGAATAATCATGTGCTTAGCTCATTGAAGTGATGCCAACCCAGTCGTGCAATAATTAGCCAAAATACACTCTAATGTGTCAACAACAAACAGCACATTCCCCGCAGTTCCAAGCCACAGATGCAACTGGTACACACACGATGACATGCCAAGAGCGAAAAACTACCCGCAAATGTTTGTTTCTTGATGACATTAAGTCCGGTTCCGTTATTTTATGTTGACTTTTTCCTCTTTTAAGGATTTAAATTTAGAACACGAGTGACAAATATGTTCCCCTTTGATGGATCCACAATCGCACACACGCAAAGGTGTAAGCTTCAAACAGAGTAGTTAAACGCATTCAACACCCAGAGACCAAGAACTGTTTTATTAAACGACACACTCAACACATTTTAATAGATAGATAGATAACTACTTTAACGTGCTCATATACCACTAGGGTTTCGAACACGCCCATTCAGAGTCCGACCTCCGATAAGATCGGTGGCCTGACTCGGGATGGGGGGGGGGGGGGGTGTAGACATTTTAATTGCGGTTACATGGCGACGGACCTATGCTTAAGGACTACAGAGATAATTAGAGAGGAAACCCGCTTCCGCATTTTCATGGGTTACTGTTTTCGATTAAATAGCAGCAAGGAGCCTTTTATATGCACTATTCCACAGACAGAATAGTTCATAGCTCAGACTTTGTTACAGCATTAGCTTGTGTGGTATGAGACTAAAAATCGAGAATTTTTCAAAAACATACTTGAACTTCTGAATATAAAATGGCGGCCTTTGTTTCAGCATTAGCTTGTCTGGTATGAGAATCACACCAAGAACTGTTCAAAATCATACGTCTGTATACAAGACATGGGCGGATCCAGGAAATATTTTTAGGGGGGGGGACCAAAAAAGAAGGGCACATTGACTCGTCAAAAGGGCACCTTACTACAAGTTTTGATATTTACAATTAATATGAATTCCTACAGTTCTACGTCATAATATACTAGCAATAATGAAGTAAATTGGCGTCACTCGCGTTAGAACCTCAATGGGGCCCCATTGAGACTCAATAACACAGACACATATCTGCAAGCTTGCGCATGTACACGAAAATCTTGATTTCATTTATCTACAATATAATTATTGTTTACTTAAAAAAAAAAAAATTCTACAAACAAAAAGGGCACTTGGACATTTTGAGGGCACTTGAACAATTTTTTTGGGGGACGCGTCCCCCTGGTCCCCCCCCCCCCTTGGATCCGCCCATGCAAGACGGCGTCTAAAGAATATTGCAGTAACTCAGCCAAAAGGAAGTGATTTTGTACACATGTATATATAATTTTACAGGGGCGGAATTTAGCTCAGTCGATTGAGTTCTCGCCTGAGGTGCTTACGTTGCAGGATGGAACTACATCGGTGGATCCATTCAAATAATTAGGTTTTTTTTCGTTCCAACCAGTGCAGCATAACTGGTCAAAGGCCGTGGTATGTGCTTTCCTGTCTGTATATAAAAGATCCCTTGCTACTAATGTAAAAAAAATTACCGGGTTTCCTCTCTAAGACTGTCGTAGTTACCAAATGATACAGACAAGAAAAGGCATGTGCAACGATACGATTTTGAAACATTTAAAATAGTTCCGTTATTCGACTATCAAAATTCGTAATTATAAAAAAACATTTATGAAAATGAAAAAAGATGCATTTATGAATAGTCGTAAGTTATAAATATAATGAACACAAAAAAACAAAAAACAAAACCCGAAAATCAGTAGAACAGGTTTACTTGATTACAGTGATAGAAATAAGCAGAATGTTTTACTAGTCCAACGAACAAATAAATCTAGAAATCTACTTCTATTTTCACTTGTCCAAATAAATGGTTTGTTTTATTCAAGTACCAGAATGATGTTTTTGATTGCTTAAAATGAAACTGCATTGAACATTTTCACTTGTCCACAGGACAAGCACCAAGGTGCATTTTGTTTGTCGGAATAGTTTTTCACTTGTCAGGACAAACAGTCAAGTGCTTATTTCGAACACTCGATTACAAATACTCATTTCTGTGGTTGGGACGGGAGGGAAAACAATTAGAGAACGAGTCCCCCGAGGGGGTTCAATCCTGTGTTATAGCTAAACATTACATTCGCGTTTTATTTGGTGTTTAGTATAATATCGGAATCCAAATTGCAATGAAACCCCCTGCGCGTGCTGTAACCTCACCGTGGTGCAGGGTGTAACATTCTCTTTGAGAATGGCCAATACAGCACAAATCCCCTTGTTTTCTTTCGAGATACAATTGAAATTTTGAGTAAAAGTCTGTGATATTTGTATTTTTGCACAATTCTTTACACTGTTTTTATTTAAATCTTGAATTTTTATATTGATGTTGATCATCACTTTATTTGTTTGCATTACCATAGTTTGACACCCAATAGCCGATGTATTTTTCGTTCTGGGGTGTCGTTAAACATTCATTCATTCATTGCAATGAAACTGAGCAACAAAAATAAAAATAAAATTAAACTTAAAAAACTACGACACTGTTAATCAGTTCGCGTGCACGTCGTGATTATCGGGTGACTGCGACCACATCTGAGACGACGACGTCAAGTCTGCGAGATTCCTGCGACTAGCAGAGCGGTGTGTGCACAGGTGACTGTGTGTGAACAGTGGCGGAGTCGCGCGAACTCTTTGACGGATAACACTGGGATGCATAGTTGAGATAAACCACACCTGGTCGACAAACCGCAAAAACTACACCGCCAAAAACGCTTTCAAATGTATTTTTTGTTGTGTTTTTAGATCATGTTTTAACGTTTCTTTCAGCGAATGTCTCCATGTAGTAGTCACAAATTGAAACTTATTATATGTACCATAAAACTAGAAACTAGTATAGGTATAAACAAAAAAATATACATATGTATACAATATACATAATTGTGTGTGTGTGCGTGCGTGTTTGCGTGCTTGCGTGCGCGTTTAGTTGTTTAATATCAGTTACCTTTTGTTTAGGAATATACTTCATTCAAGTCCGTTAGAATTAAAGAAAGTTTTAAAGTTAGATATATCAGAGACCGGACTCGGGATAGGCGTGTTCAAAACTCTTGTGGTACATTAAAATATTTACTTACTTAAAGTTGCATACGTTTTTAAACATAAAAACGAATGTAGCCTATTTTATTCTTTATATATTCACAACTACAAAAAACCCAAAATCCCTCAGGTTTAAAAGAAATCTAATTACATCTTTTCTAACTAAAATTTACCATGGAGCTGTTAATCTTTAAAACGATTTCCACACCCGTGGGATATTTCTATGTGAAACCACAAAAATTTCACTTTTACAACTTGTTTTCGACAATGAGTGTGTACGAACATGCAAATATACATAATCTTACAACGACGGTTTTAAAGCATTTTTCTTTTAAATGTTTAAAAACTTTCTTTACATAGCAGGCGAGTGTTCGGTGGGGGGGGGGGGGGGGGGGGGGGAGGGTCGGTGTCTAAAGCGAATATTCTTTCTTTTTTTAAAAAGTATTTTCCTGGGAGCATGACTCGACCTCCCCCTCTCCATAAAATTCCGTTCGCCACAGTCTATACCCCCACCCCCAACCCCCGCCTAAATTCCTACACACGCGCCGGCGTATCTTGGGTCAATTATTCCTACGAATGTGATTAAAATTGTTTTTCAGTAATAATTTGGAAAAGGGAAACACTACAATAAGTTTTGTTAATTTTTCAATATGGAAATAACAAATCTTTGGCAGACGGAAAATTAAGGAAAGGAAAAACAGATTCTTTTAAAAATGTCGTTTAAAGACTCCCAATTTGTTTGCGCTACTTAACGCGAAAATATCCGTATTTCGCCACTCTCCGCAACAAACGGGAGGGCGTTAATAGTTGCTAATGCAGCGTGCACTTCTTCGACTTTTACACACCTGGGAGCGAAAGACACCGAGCACGAAGTTGCCGATGAAGGCAAACGAACAAATCTCTTCAAGTGAAGCATTTCCAAAAATACTGTCTGTGTAAGATGTCGTGACCTGCAGAGTTTAGGCGCATTTCGCCGGATTAAACACGACGTGCACACCTGGCAGGTAGAAAACCACAAAACGTTTCATACCTCGGGAAGTCACAACCACAGCATAATAGTGCCGTTAGCTGGAGTTAAAGTAGCAATCTCGAGTATATTTAAAAGTAAAATAAAAATTAATGCAACCATTTAGAATAGACCATTAACATTAATTTTTCTTATCGTCACACGCCATTCTTCGATATAAAAAAGAAGTTATAATCTTTACTTTTGATCACATAAAAATGTATTATTCTCTATTTTAACATTTTCCCGCTGTTTTGTGCTACATACTGCAGTCGTCCGCGGCAGTCGACAATGCCGTGGGGATTGCCGCGGATTTTTTTTTTTTTTTTTTTAAATTCTTCTTTGCACTTTTTTTGCCGTGGTTTATATCCTTTTTTACAGCATGTTTTGTTTTGTTTTGTTGGGGGGTTTTTTGCGGTAATTTTTTTTTTCATTTCAGGGGTTAAGTATCATACTGGATGTATTAAAACAGCGACAAACGTATGAAGGCACTTATCGGTAATCGTTGATTGAGGCACACAGGAGTTAATTAAAACTGAAGATGTGTTTGTATTTTTTATCAGTAAACGGCGCTTTAATATGGTGCGGCGAGTTACAGATTTAAGATACTCATTTGTATAGGTTCTGATTATTTACCAATTTAATGGATGACACGAAAGAAAATAACTAAAATATAAAAATGATATTATATACGAATGGCATTTATAACGGACAAAATAATTGTGAAGAGAAACGATAGACCTAAGACACGGTGATTGAAAGCTGCATATAATATCACTAGCAGAATGTTACTGTGCATCCAGAATTATACTATATATTTCACCCTTTATATTTCCATCCTTTACCACTAACAACAGTTACAAAAGTACTGAGATTAATTTTGTTAAGCTATCTAGACAAATGGTTGTTACAAACTGAGCATACCCAGTTCGCTATAGGTTTTGTACACTTATTAATAGAGATTCAATAACGGAGACGTTAAAAGTATATACACATGCGGTACCAAACACAGTTGGCCTCAGACCACAATTAATTTCGCTATATGTTTCTATATAGCCTTAGTGGCTATAACATTTTTATTAATATCAGCAGGCCCGTGAAGTTTTGTATGTACCTTTGCCTGCATGGGGGACACATACCCTGAAAAGGACAACCCCTGTTGTCCAGCTCTTTCTCCCAGCATATTGGTTTAAACAGACACACCCTCTAAACCAGGCCGGAGTACACCCATTTTACAGAAAAAGCACTACTTTTGCATGGGCCGGAATTACCACAAACAAGTCTTCAATGTCAACAAGTTACACATGTTTACAAACTACATGCTATCCCCTGTCACTTCAGTCAAACAGTTGCCACTTCATAGCTGTCTGCCATGAAATAATCACAGTCAAACAGCAGACTACTTGCGCGGTGAAACTTCCGGATTTTGGACAACCAAATGGGAAGATAACTGTAATCTGAGGCCAGTTCTGTGTACAGATCTGCTGAAATTGAGAAATCTAATTTCAGACTTGATCAGTTTTCTTTTCTAGTTTCTTGTATTTTCTTGTATTCTTCGATTTCTATTTGTCTTTTGTGAAGGTTTGTCTTACATTCTTCGATTTCGTTTACATGTGTTCCATTTTCTGTTAGACATAATCATTAAAACAATGTATAGTCCTAGCCTACGCTAACTATATATATTAAAAATAATAGATTTAAATAACGAAATTTATAACCATTTGCCAGTAGCATCATACAACAAGAACTGCGCCTATTTTATTTAGGTTGTGTCCGCTTTAATAACGTATCAATTTACGTATGTATGACGACAATAATGTTAAAGGTGGATAAAGACTTGTGGTGACTATTAAAGCAAGCAATTTGTTTAAAATAATTTTTTTTTTTTTTGTACAAAAAAGATCATGTTTTAATCGTTTCAAATCCATGACAACTTGAAAAGTACATCTGTAACTCAAAATGTTTGGATTTATTGGCGTTTTTTTTTTCTTTCTCAAAATACAGTCAGTCGTGGCATTGTTACAAACCGTTAAACACACTCTGCGAACACACCTTTATGAAAGCCAGAGCAAGGTACGTAACTTGAGGCCATCAAAGTCACCAAGTGTGAATCCAGCGATTATGATAACAATATATTTCGTCTCAGGAAACATACACATGTTTATGAGGACATGACTACGCAATAAAAACGTTTCAAGAACATTCATTAAAGGGTGAAAAGGAATGAAAAATGAGACGGTCGAGCAAATTTCGCGTTTCACACAGTGTCACGCACATGTGGTGTATACTTAACCCTTGGCGTAAGCTGTCAGGTAAAAACCCCAACTCAACCAGAAGTGATTAATGAGTACTGAATAAAATAATTATACTAAAGCTGCAATCTCACGAATGTGTAAAACAAAACATCAATACGGATTTACTTCCAGTGATAACAAGTGTGTCTGCATGGGGGAGGGTTCGGGTTTGACACTTCCACCCCACTCAAAGCAATATATATGTATATATGACATGAGGTGGAATGCCAAGCGAACTTAGGGGGTCGTTTTTGTTGTTGTTGTTTTTTGGGGGGTCGTAAAAAACTGAAAATTAATATATAATAAAATTATAATTGTCGCAAAATTTACGGGGGGGGGGGGGGGTGGCCACCTGGGTGCCCCCTAGATCCACCTCTGATAACCATGTATTACAAACCATGACGGAAGACATGTTTGTCGTATCAATACACATGAGTTTATTAAATTTGGCACTTGTATTTGTATTTTGCATTAGAAAACGATGTTTTAAGATGGTTGAAACAGACAAACATGAAACTCGAGGGATATGACTGCAGCTTTAAACTATACGTATCATATTAATCCACATTCACACTCAGTGATGTTCATTCAGTAATTATTTTGGTGTTATAAATAATCAAAAATACTAATTATAAATTAATATAGGACTAAATGTTGTTGAAAAAGTATGGATACATGATGGTTCATGCAAAAATTATGAGTTTCTGAACTTGTTTTTGATGACTTTAAGAGGTCGTTAAGCGTAGCCTCTAAATTTCTCCGTGATTTTTCCATTTCTCTACTACTACTACTACTACTACTACTACTCAATATCGGACTTTGTAAACTATGATATTATAACTTTATTCATGTTGAACAATTTATAGTATATATTGTTTAACCATAAATAAAATTATAATGCATGCATACTGTATATATCATGGTACCCATAATATTTATGTCAGGTCAAAGTGGTTTCACATCCCAATAATTATGCTAATTTCGCTTTGTTTACCTTAAAGCCGATTTACAACGTGCAAATTTGACAAAGTTGGCGATACCACGTGCACAGCAATTTACATAATGCATGTAAGCATTGTTGTGGGGTCGGTAGCTTATTACTAACTCAGTTTGCGTAAAATCTAACCGCGGAAGTATTTAACAAATAGTTTAAGCCTAAATCCGGACAGAACAACACACGCATGCCCCTGTTTTAATCGGACTTGTGTCTTGAAAGACGCAAAGAAAATGCAAACAACAACAAAAATATATCTCCTGTATTAAATTGGCGAGACTTGGTTTAAAAACTATGGCAGTGTTAAAGGCATTGGTCCTGGCTTTTTAGGCAGTATAAAATAGTTTCGGTTATTACAGCTTTTGGGGGTTTTCAAAAATTTATTTATTTATTTATTTATAGTATTTTTCCATGTGCTACGATTTTGGCATTGTGTGCCCGTACAGTGCGGAATGAGGAAAACCGATGCATCAAGGAGTCATTTTATTTTTATGGTTATCAATCATAACTGTGATTTCACACGAGCCATCGTCGCGCCAGAAATCTTGCACATAGAAAACGATCCTCAGTGTCAAGTAATATATTTAGTAAAATACAGTAAAGTAAAATGAATTAAAAACGAAAAAAGAAAAGAAAACGAAAAAAAAAAAAAAAAAAAAAATATTGTAAAAAAAATATTTACATAACTCACCCCCCCCCCCCCCCCAAAAAAAAAGAGGAAAAAAACCCCCAACAAACAAAAAACAAAGAAAAAACAAACAAAACAAAAACAAACAAAGTCAAACAACAAAAACAACCCCAAAACATCTAACAGTTGACAACAGAGACCGGGCTTGGGGTGGACGTGCCTGAACCTTAAATAGTATATGGGCACGTTAAAAGAGCATAGGACCAGCCCGTAAATGTTGCAAAAGACAGTCCACTCCACCCTCCTACCACCACCACCAGCCAAGACTTTAATTACTTGTGACAACCACGCTAAAAAAACCAACACCCCCGAAAAAAAAGAGAAAAAAAACAACCTTAAGTATAACTGAAATGTCCTGACATTCCACAAACACGTGTGTTACCTCTAAAACTATTTTTTATTACAGAAGTTACTAAACTGCAAATTAGACGCACCTCTCTGGCAATCTTCTCTAGCCGACCCTATACGCGTGCTGGCTTTATGACAAACAATGAAATGCGACAATGCCGTGAAAAATCAGGGATCGGCATGGCGCTTACAGCTTTGCCCAGGGCTTAATGTCCAGGGTCAATTGCACAATCACTTAGATAAACAACAACATCCTACAACAAATAACCCAGTACTACTGCCAGCTCCCGAATTGTTAAAAAGATGCTCCTGTGCAGAGAGACATTGCAAACTGATACATAGGTAACCTCTATAAAGCGTACGTCCATCTGCCCATTGCGTTTAACTGATTTTACAGTTTAGCTTAATAAACAGTCTTAGTATCCATTAACATGTACATATAATTTGATTTAAAAAAATCCAAATAAACTTCTAGATTATCCTATCAACTTTATTTTTAAAATACCTCTTTCTCAAAGTTTTAAAAGAAAGGGAAAAAGTTATGAGTATTATTATCATTACAAATTGCATCTGTGTCACTTTAAATTTTGCCGTTAAGCTACAGTAATAAATAAATAAATAAATAAATAATAATTAACTTCGACTTCAGTTTAAAAGTCAAAGACGGAAGAAAATAACCTCCTATATATAATGAAGAAAAACCTTTACATCAACGAACTTCGCAAGCTAATCTATATGACGACTCAGTTTATGTATATTATTTGCATTTCTAAACTAAACGTCCCGCGTGTAAACAGTGTGCGGTATTCAACACATTACCAATTGAAGTTAATGATTATATTTTAAAATATCGACCGTCAAAATCGATCAAATAACCATTTTAACACGCTAATTAGTGAAAGTAGCATGTATTATTTAAAACAGATAGACGTTAAGAAAACAACACTAATTTACATTTATATATGCATGTTTCTCTTGATGCATGTAAGACAACTGCTGAAAAATGTAGCGGGTTTTCCCTAAGACTGTCAGAATTATCGAATATCTAACATCCATTAGCCGATGATTAATCAATCAATGTGCTCTAGTGGTGTCGTTAAACAAAACAAACAAGTATCTCTTCATATTGAGTTACATTAAACGTTTTTAAACATACATAAATCATACATTATCATTTATTCCAAGACTAAATAATATATTATTTATTTATTTATCTATCTATCTATTATAAGCGAAAACTAATTCTTCTGCACGAGAAGGTTACTTTTTAGTCTTATTTCCTCAGATAATTCCATCGTCTGTCATCGGATATTATATATCATTTAACTTTCATGTCACGGACGAACATACATCATATTATGTAACGAAAACACTAAAACAGACTAGACGTTTAACTTCTTGTAACGTTTAGCTAAGTAATGGCTAAGTAATGGCTAAGTAATGTATATAAAAATTAAAAACGCAAAAAACAGGAACTTTAAAAAAGGTATGAGGTAGAAAAATATACATTTTACTAGGAACAGTCTTAGTATGTTCTTTTCCAAATATATGTATGTATGTGTGTGTGTGTGTGTGTGTGTGTGTGTGTGTGCGTGCGTGCGTGCGTGCGTACGTACACACCTGCGTGCGTACATCATGCGTGTGTGCTTGTGTTTGCCCTAATACACGCCAAGCGTTACTATTTATTTCACATATATTTTATTTATTTATTTATATTTATATTACTTTTTCTCAAAATAACCGTACAGCGTCACTGTATACATGTATGTATGTATGTACATACGTACGTACGCATATGTGTATGTACTCAATATATTTATTCATCAGTTAGTTTGATTTCCTGCTCATCTAGTGTATGTTATGTGTGATAATATATTGCTACTTAAAACATTTGACATTCTACCGATTTTACAGTTTTCAGTAACATGTACATATAATACGTTAGGGGAACTACATTTTGACATTCAAGGAAGTAATGCAACTGCAAACGTAACAATGGTAACAATTATTTCCTCATAAAAGAGTTATTATTCAGCCAAAAGAGGATGATGTCAACGCAGTCTCAGAGAGAGAGAGAGAGAGAGAGAGAGAGAGAGAGAGAGAGAGAGAGAGAGAGAGAGAGAGAGAGAGAGAGAGAGGACAGAGAGAAAGAAAGGACAGAGTGATAAAGAAAATACAGAGATAGAGAGAGAAATGAAGAAAGGACAGAGAGAGAGAGAGAGAGAGAGAGAGAGAGAGAGAGAGAGAGAGAGAGAGAGAGAAAGAGAGAGAGAGAGTCACATAAATATGTTTTTAAGTAATCAAGGGCATATTCTATCCTATGTCATCGGGAGAGTACAGTAAAAAAGTAAAGTAAAAAATGGAATACGTTTTAGACTTTAACAAACAACAGCAATACATTGAATTATACTATGACGCCATAAATGTATCTTTAGCTGAGAAGTTACAATATAAACCCACTGTTCAGTATCAGTAACATAGTGCGTGAGACGTCACAATTTAAAATATTAAATTACAAAAAAATGAGTATTGCTTTGTTAACACAGACACCACCACCACCAACAAAAAGACCGTGTTTTAATATATCACTGTTACTGTTGTCGAAGGGTGTTATGGACATGTTTTGTATATTTTATCTATTATTGATATTTCCTAAACAGTACCATGCACACATGCTAAACAGCAATAAAAAAAACAAAATTGTGTATTTTATGTATATTTTGTAAAATATATTTAATGTGCTGTAAACATTTCTAAAACAACCATACACACTCTAAAATAGCAATATAAAATATATTTAAAAAACCACACATAAACAATGTAAGATTATATAATATGATTATAAATGAATGACAAGAAATGAAACTGAAATCTTACCTTGCCCCGGTCCATGTCGAAGTTTACAAACTCCTGTGTCGGTACCCTATCCTCGGGTTTGTCTGACCAGGCGTTAGAAGCAAAACTAAGCTGTAGATTAGTACCCGTCCCCACGAATGCCTGAAAATTGTCGTTATAGAGTAATTAATACTATTATAGTAGCTAATGGTTTCAGAATAGAATAGAAAACACAGTATAGAAAAGAATCTCAAAATAACAAATCTCATATAAGGACATTCAAAGAAAAAAAAACATGAGAGAAATATATAGATAGACGAAAGGAGGGTGAGAGAGAGAGAGAGAGAGAGAGAGAGAGAGAGAGAGAGAGAGAGAGAGAGAGAGAGAGAGAGAGAGAGAGAGACAGAGACAGAGAACGAGAGAGTTTAACGTATTTTTCTTTATTACATGATTTTAACTTTACATTAAACCAGGAAACTGCACACGGTTATTTGTGAAAACTTATCAGGGTTACGCGATAACAACAATATCTTATCCGTACTTTGCCCTTATCGCGTTTGAAGTTTTAGTAAAACTTGACATTTACAACTTTAAATATGATAGAAAACTAATAGATTTAAAGTAATTTATCGCGGGGAAAAGGGCACCGCGTGCTACGGACTCGAATGAGTAATCACGGGGGAAAATGGGTTTGGCCCGAACTAAACGAGAAATACGTTCATCGAGGTAAAAGAGCTTTAAGTGCGTATGTGTGTATATATCCACTCACTATATCGGCATGGCCCTCACGACACTCCGTTTGAAATCTTAGCTGCCTTTCTTCTTGGGGCCTGTCCCTGAATCCAGTATATCTCACCTGAAAACATAAACAAAATACACCTCAGAACAAGTTATATCCACTGTGAAACACGTGAAGACTTTTACTTCCAATAGTACTCCAACTTCTTACTCCACGGTGGTTAATAAGTAAAAACACGCAAAACACTTCCGGGTGTTATCAAGTGAAATAAAACTGCTAACCTCACATTCTCGACTAAGTTTTCTAAATAGTTCATCATTTTCAAACTTTCCTCTCTGGTCCGTCACAACTCTAGGCATCTTCAGTGTAAACTTCTCCCTAACTTTACTACACAACGTGTTCGGAACAACTGACAACATGTTTTCCGTACTCTGTTCATTCATCAAATACACAACAATAAGCGTGACATGTCTATCAGTGCTCTACTTTTCTGATTGGCTGAACGATTATGACAGAGGTGACCCCCGAACATTCCCGAAGCTCGCCGATTCCCTTATAAGGTAGTTTTCGACATCGGAATCCAAAACGTCACATCTCGTCGTTGGTTCGTACATTCTTATGCTAAAAATATTTATAAATATTCAACGACAACCCCATATATGGTAGTGTAGGTCACCGTAATGAATTATTCATCATCCGTATAAGGCAGTCGGTGTCCTAGTTTCTCAATAATACGGCTTACTAGAATATTGAAGTTGGCGTATCCAGAAAGAACAACACGTTATTGATTTCTGTTCTACTACGGCTGATTTACCGTTGAAGTCATACACAGCGGTGGCGGAGGGTTGTCAACAAAATGGTCACGTACTGCAGAAGATAAATTTAGCAGCGAAAAAAATAAACTGATACGAGTTTATTGATTTACGTGCTAAATATAAATCCCACCGCTCTGGTAATTTAGTGTTTGAGTAAACACTTCCAAGTTAAATGAAATATTGATGAAATAAACATTGCTATTAATTAATTGACTTTTATGAATGAAAGCGATGTCAAAACAGAGTGAAACAAACATGATAAAAGGGTAAATAAAATATAATAAAGATATAAAAGCGTATTTACTGCTCAACAAAATAATAAAATAAACAAGCAAGGAAAAATAAAATTTAGCAGAAAAATAAATATGTTATTATAACAAACTTAAAGATAAAATAATAATAATATCAACAACAAGAACATAAAAGTTCATAATAATAACAATGTAAAAGTTCATTCTGATAAACATTTCAATGAAGAAAATTAAAAGTTTTTGTTTAATGTTTCTCCGGGTTTTTTTCTTTTTTCTTTAATTTATATTTTCTTTGGTTTAAATCTAATCAGCACTGGGATAGATAAAATTTTCACCTTGCATATATTTCGATGATAACATTTTAAAATGATTATATTGCTTTACAAAAAGTGAAGCCAGATTTAAATTGTTGTGACAAAGGAATTAATTAAGACGGAAACAAGTCAGCATAGGCGTACGGGGGTTATTATTATTATTAAATTTTTTTTAAAGAGACAGAGTGAGAATTAAAGTTTAAATTTGTTTTGTTTAACGACACCAATAGAGCACGCCGGCTATTGGATGTCAATCATTTTGTAAGAGACGCAGTTTTTACAACCAATTGAATTGGACAAAGCTTCTATCAATTTTGTAAGATTTCTAGAGTATGAAGACGGTTAAAATATTTGTCAGATTTGTTGATAGCTACGTGGGTGAGTTGGGGTGGGGGGAAGAGAAAATAACTGTTTATTTAACGATGAACTTAACACTTTTATTTCCGGTTATATGGCCTCTGACAGTATTATAGTAATCATTTGAATGCGTCAGAATTTGAATGGTACTGGATTTTTGTAATTCTTTACAATATATATATATATATATATATTAAATACATGTTAAAACAAACTACATTTTAGTCACAAAATTTAATATTTATTTAATATTCTACAATATTACCAGAGGAGCGAATACCTTTAATGCGACTGTTTTGATTGCATTTATATATACTCCGCGTCAACAGTTTATTTTCTATTGATGACTTGATTCGCATTTTATTGCTTCTAAGATAAGAGGATTAAGTCCATGTTTTTTTCAGCTTACCTAGGAGAGGTGTTTTTAAGACTCAGAACTATTTGGCGCAATTACCTTATGGGCCTGTCATGTCCAAAATGATAAAAACAAAAAACAAAAATATTTAATAAAAACTATTACAAAGGAGAACGTTTGAAGGCTTGCATTAAGTTATAAGAAGCGCGTGGGTACATCGCTTTTTCTGTATTAATATTAAAACCGCATTTGTCTACGATCCTCTGCTAGACAATATGAGATTATGAAATCGTCCATAATACATTACTATAGTTGCAATCTACTATAGGAACAGAACAGAATAGGCTAATCAAAGGAAGAATGAAGCAAAGTCTATATACGTTTAAAAGTACATCAGTATATTATATTTAAAGGGGCTGATCCTAAAAACGTTTTTAAATGTATTTTTGTTTACCTATATTTTATTAATATATAGATGAAAAGAATAACAATGCAGTTTAAAAAAACACACCAACACCTACCCAGTGCGAGTGCGAATAATTTTTACATGCTCATATACCACTAGAGTTTCGAGCATGTCCGTCCCGGGGCCTGTCTCTGGATAGCCAGGGGCTTGTCCCGGGACAGAAAAAGAAATTAAGCGGACAATTTTGAAATTTACATCCAAAAATTAAATAGTAGGCCTTTAAAATTTTGATGCGCATCTCTAATTAACATAATTAATAAAGAAAATTCTACTCATTAAATTTGGTCGCTAAGTTAGATAGGGTGGTCAAAAAGAAATTAGATAAGATCGGTGGCCTGACTCGGGATGGAGGGGGGAGGGGACACCTACCCACCTAATTTCTTTCGACACGCACCCGGAAGCATACAGGGCGGGACGTATCTCAGTGATACAGTGCTCGCCTGATGCGCGATCGATCAAGGGTCGATCCCCGTCAGTGATATGTACTATCCTGTCTGTGGGATGGTGCATATAAAAGATCCCTTGCTGTTAATCGGAAAGAGTAACCCATGGAGTGGCGACAGCGGGTTTCCTCCTTCGATATCTGTGTGGTCCGTAACCATATGTTTGACGCCATATAACCGTAAATAAAATGTGTTGAGTGCGTCGTTAAATAAAACATTTCCTTCTTCTTCCCGGAAGGACACACTGTTTTTATAGGGGCGGGACGTAGTCCAGTGGTAAAGCGTTCGCTTGATACACAGTCGCTCTAAGATCGATCCCTGTCAGTTGACCCATTGGGCTATTTCTCGTTCCAGCCAGTGCTACACAACTGGTGTAACAAAGGACGTGGTATGTACTATTCGGTCTGTGGGATGGTACATATAAAACATCCCTTGCTGCTAATTGAAAAGAGTAGCCCATGAAGTGGCGACAACGGGTTTTCTCTATATCAAAATCTGTGTGGTCCTTGACCATATTTCTGACGCCATATAACCGTAAATAAAATGTGTTGAGTGCGTCGTTAAATAAAACATTTCTTTCTTCTTCCCGGAACGACACACTGTTTTTTTTATTATTATTATTATTATTATTTTTTTTTTTTTTAGGCCACGCTGCGGTGTGATAATTTAACAACAAAATGTTTGGTGTTCATTGACCACAAATACTTGTAGACACATACATCAAACCACACAATCTGTTATCTCAGGCCCTTGTATAACACACGCGTGTTAAACCGGTATAGTTCGTGTCGTCATACGATGCCGTAAACTGTCGCCAATATTGATGCTAATGTATTTTATATAGTGGCACAGCAAAAACATCCAGATCATGTTCTGTATTATTGTATCTCATATGTAATCTTTTGGCAGGTGCTTCAATACACCCACTCACTAGACTGTTGTCCCGGTGGAAAATAGTATTATGCAGAGGCGACAGTTATAATTGTATTATATGTTAATTTTTTTTTTTTTACGATCCCCCCTCCAAACCTCCCCCAAAGTTCCCTTGACATTCCGCCTCATGTCATTGCCCTCGCCCAAATGGATTTTCTGGATCCGCCACTGTTATGAATTAGATCGAGACAGGTATACCTACACGTTACGATTCACGCACCCTGTTACTCGTATAACCTCTGACTTCGCATGTGGATAAATCCGGAACAGTTCTGTTTTGGTTTTGTTTAATGACAACACTAGAACACATATCTTTTTTATTTTATTAATCATTGGCTACTGAATGTCAAACATTTCGCAATTTTTGACACGAAGTCTCAGAGAAAACACACTACATTTTCCCATTAGAAAGAAAGAAAGAAATGTTTTATTTAACGACGCACTCAACACATTTTATGTTACGGTTATATGGCATCAGACATATGGTTAAGGACCACACAGATTTTCAGAGGAAACCCGCTGTCGCCACTACATGGGCTACTCTTTCCGATTAGCAGCAAGGGATCTTTTATTTGCGTTTCCCACAGGCAGGATAGCACAAACCATGTCCTTTGTTGAACCAGTTATGGATCACTGGTCGGTGCAAGTGGTTTACACCTACCCATTGAGCCTTGTGGAGCACTCACTCAGGGTTTGGAGTCGGTATCTGGATTAAAAATCCCATGCCTCGACTGGGATCCGAACCCATTACCTACCAGCCTGTAGACCGATGGCCCAACCACGACGCCACCGAGGCCGGGTTTTCTCATTAGCTGCAAGGGATTTGTATATGCACTTTCCCACAGACAACACATGGCCTTTGATGTGATAGTCGTGTGGTATTGGTTTGGACGGGGGAAAACAATTAATGAATGGATCCACTACTGTGGTTCGATCCTGCGACGCAAGCACCAACTGGGATAGATCCCGCACTAGAATATCCGCAACAGAAAATGTGAACGGACCAAAAAACACAAAAACAAAAAACAACAAAAAACATTACATTTTCAATATCGTATCTTTGCACAAGACAGAGACAAAAGGATATTTTTTTTCTACTTTGCCTGGCCATGTCTTGACCCCACGATCTCAATGATTTTGACCTTAATCATGTTTGATGAAGTGGAAGCGGAGGTGTTACAAAAAAAGAAAGAAAAAAAAGAGAAGTTATTTTTTTAGGCTGGACATTTGTCTTGCATTTTCGTGCTGGGGTGTCGTTAAACATTCATCCATTCTTTCATTCATTCATTCATTCATTCATTCATTCATTTTTCTTGCATGTTTTTGATAGTCTGTAAAACTCTGCAGAGAAATCCAACACTAGTAACGATGTCACCACAGCCATAGCCTACTCTGACTGTGCTAGTCTAAGGAGGACTGCCACTTTCCGGTCCATACACGCATCAGCCTATACCTGAAAGAGAACTGCCACTACAAAGACTAGTAGAGAAAACCTAAACCTGCGCAAGACAGAGCTCATTGGATATCAAAACAGTTGTGATGACGTGTAGTTATAAATTGTGCTTACGGTGCACACAGTAATGGTACCAGGACCGGCCTCGGTGGTGTCGTCGTTAAGCCATCGGACATAAGGCTGGTATGTATCGTCTGCCACCCAGAGCAAGTTTAACGACTCAGTGGGTATGTGTAAGGCCACTCCACCAACATCTCTCTCACTAACCACTAACAGACTTTCTAGATAGCTGAGTGTGTGTCCAGGACATCGTGTTTGAACATTAATTGAAAATGACTACAAATGAATAAATGAATGAAAATGGTATCAAGTAATCATAACCTGCCCCGACGGTAGCACCAGCCATAAGCACGGCATACAGTTGTCAAGTCACAGTGTGAAGACTATGCATGTGCGTGTGCGTGTGCGTGATGGATAGATAAAAAGGGGTCAAGCGATTTTGTTTTAATGTTGGGGGTTTTCAGGCGAGCATGAAACGAACTGTGTGACAGCAGCAAATTTTTTCTTTTATTTTTTTTCTTTTAATCAAATGTCTCATTAAAATGTACTAGGGTGTCGTTAAACAAATACAACATATATACCTGTCCTTTCTCTCTGCAGTATAAACATACGGGCTAGGACCATTTTTTGTCGGGGGGGGGGGACGGGGGGGGGGGCAGGCAGACTGATTTTTTTCACCGAATTAAACGAAAATGCCCGAATCTGAATAACAACATTTATTCATATTAAATAAATAACGTTGCAAACGAATCACTTTACATGGATTACAACTAATATTATGGGTAGAATGATGGAAATACATGGTAAAAAGGTTTCAGGCCAGATAGTTTTGGTCGAATAGGCCTATCAATATCGTGTTTGCTCCAGTGGGAGGGGCGGGGAGGGGGCTTATTTGTGTAATAATTTAAGTATTGTATGTAGTACTTTAGCTAAGCAGGCGCTTGTGCAATAAATTGTGAAGAAAAGGGGTTAGACTGGAAAATATATACATTCGACACACACACACACACACACACACACACACACACACCACCACCACCACCACCATCATCACCATCACCACTGCACACGCGCCTGCGTAGACATGTACATCGTTTACACCAGACAGCAACCAATCCAATTCGAAAGACTTTTATTACGTCATTAAAATAAATATGAACTGAAGTTTGAATGACATACATTAATTAGTACATTTGTGCTAACCACTTGGTAACAAAAAAACGATTTTTCACGTGATGAATTTTATACTCAGTACGTGTAGTATTCTTGCACGTATGGTGGCATTTTAAAAAAGCCTACGATTTTACGTTTGTCTTGTTTAACGACATCACTAGAGCACATTGATACATTTTGGTAGAGGCAACTTGTCCAGGTAAGTTTGGTTACAGTGAAGAAACGCTAGACTGTGACGTTCTGGACTGATGGCGCACAAGAGTACCATTTCCAGGGCCGTAGCTAGGATTTTTTTTATTTGGGGGGGGGGGGGGCAACTGAGTAGTTAATAGTCTAAAACTCCTTTTCTTTAAGTTTCTATAATGCTTTGCGAATTTTTTCGGGGGGGGGGGGGCAATTGCCCCCCTTGCCCCCCTGCTAGCTACGGCCCTGATTTCAGACATGCAGGCCTTACCAGGAATAGTGCAATGAATGTGTAGGCTATGCACCTACTTTAAAAAATGTTTTATACATTTTTTTAATAATTCCCCCCCCCCCAAAAAAAAAAAAAGAAGAAGAAAGAAGCCCATCCAATAAACAGACAACAAACAACAAGTTACAACAACACCCCCAAAAAACCTCAACCGAAAAAAACAAAAACAAAACACAATAACAATAACAAAAACAATCAAAACAAAAAACAAGACCCCCCACAAAACAAGCAAAGCAGAGCAAAACATACAATAAAAACCAACACCCTCTCCCAATCCCCCCCACCCACATGCTCCAGCAAAAACAACAAAAAACAAACCAAAAAACAAAAACGAACAACAACAAAAAACATACACCTTAGGGGGCCTATTACTTCCACTTCCGCCCCAAAAGAAAGAAACAAAGAAAGAAAAGAAAAGAAGAAAATAAACAAAGAAAAATCCTTTGGAATTAAACGAGAGAATTGTGGACAAATTTTGGTTAAATTATTTTAAATAATGTTTTTTTTTTTCTCTCTTTCTTTTTTTCCTTTTTAACTTGTAGGCCTATGTTGCTGCATGCTTATTATTTAATTGTTAAAACAGTCTTATTTAATATATACAAAACAACAATATACAATTTATTCACGAAATAACAACAAAAAACCCCAAACAAACAACAACAACTATGACAACAACAGATGGGATAATTTTATGTTGTTGCAAGGGCCATATTTCTCTAAAAACAAAATTCTACATTTTTTTTTCGATGAAATAAATAACTAGGCTATAAATTAATAATTCAACGCTTACTTATTTTAATTTTATTTTATTATTACTTTTACACACTTAAGAAAGGAATATCAAATTTGTAATATGCTGCCCCTGGGCAATATCAAATTTGTAATATGCTGCTGCCCCCATGAATATCTGAAATTCATTGCTGGGGGTTAGGTTCCCATTTTAAAGCCGCGGTCTCTTGTATATTTTTAATATTTAAATAGAACAGACGATCAGCTTTTGTTTACTTCATGTGACACGCCATTCATCAGTTCTTTTGCATCTTATTTGCAATAAAGGTCAAATTCAAATACACTGAACGTAAAATAGTCATCGCGCGAGCTTTAATATTAAAATTAATTTTGTTCAGTATTTTGCATGAGTAAAATCTTAGGAAAGACGTGGATAGAGAAAAGAGAGACTGCAGCTTTAAATCTGCATTTTAAATAAGCTTATTGTTTGTTATAAATATATAACAACATCATGAAATAACTAGTGGGTCAATACTGCTTTTATGTCATCAGTGTATTCATTATAAATCCATAGAAACGTGTTTTATGACGCAAGCAGACGAATTTTTCTTACAAAACCGGAAGTGGTTTTATGCGCACATTATTTGGGCACCACAACAGAAATGGCGTCAAATTGTTGAATTGAATGTAAACACTGATGAAAATGTCATCATACAAGGACTCACTAACTCCAATTTCACTCAAATGACTGTCAACGAAGTGGTCTAAGATTAAATAATCATGCTTGATCTCGAAGTCGTTCCAGAAAGATCTTTGGGTAACGAACAATGGGAATTCGTCTTGGGTAAGTGAACGATCTTTCACAGACTATTTATGCACATAACGTCATCAACTGGAAATAATGATCGAGATATCACAAGCTACGTATTAATTTAATAATAAAATTTAACTTTTCCTAATACTAATTAAAGAAAGTACGTGTGTTAAAAAGTAGACCTTAAATAAACTTAAATAAGAGTAGATCAATGCAGAGACAGTAACACGTAAAAGCTAGACAAGATTAGTTGACCCAGATAAGGCCTTGTTTATTTCGATCAGCTGACTGGTCATCAGTTCCATTGTTCCACTGTTGGACAGTGGTGGGTGTGTACACTTATTAGTAAACAACACATTTCCCCCACACATTTATTTTTATTTTTGACTGTTAGGAACACTTAAGTAAAATGGATTATATACAATTATTTACAAACCCTACATGTAGGCTAGTTTCACATCTGCACCGATACACAGGCAACATTTAACATAAATTTATAATAGTTCTTTATTTGGCAAATTGAGAACAAAAGAAAATGGACTTCCATGTACACATATGTGATAATGATTGACATAATATACTGGTAATAAGAAAATAAATTTTCATGTATTTAAGGCTTCAGTTCTGAAAATAATTTATGTGGCAGTGCCTGTCAAAATTACCCATGTCCATCAGTTTGACCCAGTTATAAATAAAAATATGGCTGTCACCAAATCAAATGTTCAATTAATGTTACTGTTAACTTTAATAATTATGTACCGTTACATATTATTATATATTACATTGAAACCCTCTAAGTCAGATGGGCCCAAGTAAAAAGTTGGGTTTCGATGGGTATCTGGTTTAAACAAAATTATAGGGGTTTGGATTGAGACAAAATCCTTTGTTGTGTTCTGTTCTCTATTTAACATTAAAGAAAGTAATAAAATTGTCAAAAAACAACTAAGTTAAATGTGGATAAAATGATGCATTTATAAGTTCTTGGGAGAAATTCTAACTTTTTCATCATCAACAAATGATATTTAAACAAGTTGATATTTTATTAGATTTTCCAATATGTTGAAATATCATTTGAAAATAAAACACAGTTGACGTCTTTCCACAAACCACTTTTAAATACATGTATAGCATTTGTGTTAGACAAAATTGGCGCTAGTATTAAGTTTGTAACTGTCAAACATTGTCTTGGACAGGACGTTTATTTCCATGCTTAGGCTAAAAACTAAGCACACTTGAAAGAAAACTTTACAAAAAATGTAGGTACTGGCTGTAAACCATAATGCAAATTGAAAAACGGTGCCTCAGACTATGGGCCTAAAACAATGAATATTATGAACTGTGATTAATTGTCGCATCCCTAGAATTCCTTCTTCACATCTAGATCTATGAATTGAGAACAAAGTGTGTGGAGCAGAGAGAACAGTGTTTCCAACTTTAGAATATTTAAACTTGGAATTTATACAGAATTTACTGAGTGTATCAATACAGATGGGGTTATCGTAATACATATATTAATTACCTTTTAAAATCACAATATATTGGTATACCAGTAATACCGCACATCCCTACAGGGAACATTTTGTTCAGTATCGAGTCGTGATTTGCAAGTTTTAGTGAGCGCTACACAAGTTTAACCTATTAAACAGTAATTTGCTAATCAGTTTTCAATTGACTAGAAATATCGCTAATTAATCAAGATTTTGAAAACAAAATGTTCCCTGCCCTACTGGTAACCCATGTTAAGTATGAACTGGGCCTATATTTTTTGAAGCTATCTTAGCTCTACGATATCATATAACCATCGTAGGCTGTGAACTTACTATTGCATGTGTTATAGTGACATCATAGCCTATGATGTTTTTACGATATCGAAGTGCCAAGATAGGTTCGAAAATCTATAGCTAGTTAACCAACACTTCATGACATGTTTATAAATCAAGTTTACATTTATCATTATTTTTGTCTCAGCTTTATGATGTTTAAAAGGCGAGATATAGGTATTACTTATTGGATTGCGAAGGGTGATGACGTCATCAACTTTTGTGTTTAGCTTGACATTAAAGGGACATTCCCGAGTTTGCTGCATTGTAAGATGTTTCAGACTAATACAATATTTCTACGATTAAACTTACATATTAAATATATTTTAATGTTTAGAATATCGGTGTCTGTATATTCAATTTGTTTCTGATCGTCGTATTATTTGTAAGAAGCCCAAATTGGATTTTGTCTTCAAATAATTTCGTATGTATGAAAACTTTTTTTGGGAAATGAAATGAAATTTAACTTAGTATGAATATTAGAATGATCAGAAACACGTTTAATATACAGCCACTAATATTTTATGCAGAAAATTATATTTGATATGTAATTACAGTCGTTAAAAGTCTCTGTTAGTCGATAACATCTTAAAAATTGCAGCAAACTTGGGAATGTTCCTTTAAAATTTTACAACATTAAATGACCTGCATTATTTAGCAGGTGTATTTCTATTTCACCTGCTACATATGGGTGTAAAAATGGACTGTTTTTCACTAGAGCTGGGCGGTATTGAAATTTCATGTTTGGTATCGATATTGGTATTTTTGGGGTGATTTACCTCGGTACAGTATTCGGACATAATTCGGTATTGATATGATACCGATATCGAGCAGTATTTTCAGTATACTCGGCTTTAAATGCATGCCCAAGTTAAGTCTCACCTGCTAATTTCATCTAAATAAAATTAAATTCCATACACAAGGCTGCCATCTCTCTCTTCTTCTCAGCTATTTTGTGTTTGTCAGATATATTATTAGTGCTTTACTGAATGACGTAAAACATTTTTCAATACCAAAATTTCGGTATTTTGAGATTTGCTCGGTACGGTAAATCGGTATTAACTTGATACTGATAGCGAACAGTATATACCATATACCGCCCACCTCTGTTTATCAATTTCCGCAGGCTGCTGTTTTAAGCCCAGCATTTTATGACTAATTATTGAGTGGGCTGTTTGTGGTTTGAGGGAACATTTTCTTTTTAAAATTTTGATTGTGACAGTTGCTATTTTATTTGAAAAATTGATTAGCAGCTATGTTTTAATTAACAAAATGATCCCTTGAGATTATATTATTATACATGTACATTTTACTTTTGAAGTAAAACGGGTATGGCGACATACCCAAAATTTCTTGCAGATTTGTTTTTTGATGTTAACCTTTTGACAAAATTAATTACTCTTATCATTACTGTATGAATTTCTTAACCCTAACTCTAAATGTAACCCATTTTCTTTCTGGGGGAGGTCCCCCATACCCCCTGTTGACTGTGGTTGCATTCAATTCCATAGCACCATCCCCCAAAAATTCTTTGTGGCAGAAACACTGGAAGTATAAAACATAAAACAAAGGTTACTGTAAAGGGGACTAAAGATGAAAGAGTACACTATTACATTATTAGAGATAGTGCCTGAAATATGGTATAGTAAATTAAAACAGATGTGGCCAAATGAAACACCATTTGATGGCAACAGGTTCTGTGACATAGGCATGACGTGAGGTCTTTATTATCCTCTACGGGTCCAACTGGAGAGGACTATAGGTATTCGCAATGCCTCCAGATATAGAGCTGAAATATTGTCAGTAGCTTTATCATGTACTGTCACTGATCAAGTTTGACTTTTAATACTGATTTACCCATTTTTCAGTTATGAATCTTGATCTTAGGAGATGCAAAAATTGGTTTTCCAGACTTTTTTCTGCAGTGCCTCAAGATATTTAGCTGAAATTTTGTTTATAGCTTTATCATGTTCTGTTACAGATCAAGTTTGACTTTAAAAGCGATTTACCCCTTATCCCTTGAACTCAGGAGGTACGTAAACATGTGTTGGGCCTGGTCGTGGACACTTTTTGCTTTAGCAGTTCTCCCAAAATGCTTTTTTAAAGCTACCATCAGAGATAGATGCACTTCAAACTTTGACCCGGTGAGACGCTGTTTGCTATACCAGTACTCCTACCTCCTACCTATAGACTTATAATTCAGATTATTCCCTGTGTCAAGGCCAGTAAAACACATCGTTTACCCCTCTATGGTAGAATAAGTCTTGGACAGCCATTCAATATATCGTATTGTGTGGGCACCATAATACTTTAATATACTGGTTGTTTATTCACCATAAAGATTAATGGAAGAAGAAAAGCCAACAATAAAAAATCCTTACCATTCATGATTGTATGCTGCCACATAAACTGCTGCTAATTGGAAGCAGCAAGTGATCTAATGTCATGCACAATCTTTTGTGTGCAGTATAGCACAGGTGCAGCATAGGTCTACTTGTATAGCAATCAAGTAGCATATGTGAGTCATTCACAGGCAATTAGTGTTACTCAGATACCAATGTCATTACATTAAAAAGGTTATATTATTAATTTGTAGCAGTATTAAGAATAATAATATAAAATGCTTTTGAAAAAAAAGAAGAAAAACCCCCAACAAACCTATGATCTGTGAGATTTTTTTTTAGGAAAACCGATAGAATACCTTCATTCTGTTGCTGGAACCTGTCCCCTTGAAAACACAACTACAATAAAAAAAATATTTAAAAAACCCAACAACCCCCCCCCCCCCCCCCCCCCCCCCCCCCCCCCCCCCCCCCCCCCCCCCCCCAACCCACATCCAACAGCAATAAAAAAAATCTACCATATCAACTTCACAACAAAACCATTTTTGAATCTTGCTACCCCACGTCATCAGCTTCACAACAAAACCATTTTTGAATCTTGCTACCCCACCCATCAACTTCACAACAAATCCATTTTAGAATCTTGCTATTATATCATTTTCTGATCCAAGTTTTAATGAAAATAGGCTTTGTGAATTTCATTTTTTTTTTTTAATTTGATTAATTTTGACTAGTTATGAAAAGTCAGTTTTTACTGAGTTGTTAGAGCTTTAGTTTTCCATCCAGTAAATTATTATTCAAATTACCCGTTGGTTGTGACACAGGGATGTTTTTTCACACTGGAATATAATTACGGTACACGTGTAACCACATCAAAACTTGTGTTCTTTAGATGTGGCTGTACAGTGTAAGTAAGTTCCCTTCTGCAGTCTTGAACCCAAATCTGTCAGTCATGGAACCCTGAGATTTATAAGTGTTAATCTCCACTTTGCTCCATTTATTGTACAGCATTTGGTCCTTCCTAATTATTTACAAAGAGGACACATATCATGGCCTCAGAACCTTGAGCACCGCAAGTGATTCTATTTCATCGGTGATTCATAAAACTGGCTGACTGTCGGCAAGGAGTTCCAAATGAATACACTTAGACCTCATCAGAACTCTGCATCTCGTTCTACAAATCAGATCAGAGAATCGTTAATCAATCAGTGTCATTCAGAACACCTCGCGTAATTACGCTGTCACTGGAACTTAACCTAGGTTGTATGAGTAGTAGTATTTTGTAGAAATATTTTCTAGGTTTACCTCTGTCTTGGACAGAACCCTCTGGCAAAGTCAGAGATTGTGTCCACCACAGCCGTACTTGAACATTTATCTGATGGAAACAAACCAAAAGTTACCCACAGCTCTTGGATAAAGAAATGTTTTATTTAACTCTTTTCAATTAGCAGCAAGGGTTCTTTAATATGCACCATCCCACAGACAGGGTAGTACATACCATGGCCTTTGATATACCAGTCGTGGTGCACTGGCTGGAACGAGAAATGGTCTACTGATGGGGATCGATCCCAGACTGACCGTGCATTGAGCGAGCGCTTTACCACTGTGGGCTCCGTCCTGCCCCCCAGCCCTTGGATGTACATGTCTTTATACACAGCAGCTGCCTACTGTTGTTAAAAATCATTATTTAATTATATCGTATGATGTACATGTATTCCTAAGTACTTTTAACTGGATATTAAACCCCCCCCCCCCTCCCAGGCTTAATAATCTAAACACTTGCTTCAGCAGGAGTATTGATCAACTGAGACTTGAATATATTGCTGACTGTAATGTGTCCAAGGTTTGATTAGTAAAATTGGCTGAGATCTTCTAAGAGTGGTCAGTGTTCGTTTTCAAAAGGAATGCATCGACTTCCAATTATCAAGAATAGCTTACTTCTTCTTCCAGCAGTTCTTCCTGGATCAACATGTGCTTTCGTTTTTGTTTTGCACACAGTTAATGTGGGTACATGGCAATCTGATTAAAATTAGCTGTACTGGGTCTACCAGTAGATCTAACAGCATTGCATGGACTCACATGTCCAGATGACATTTCATCTATAAATAACAATTTAAATATCGACCAATTACACTTCGCTTTTATATCGTTATTCAGGATCATACAACTTCTAAAAATATCGGGCGAGACTATTTATGCAATAGGCGAACTTGTTGGTCTATTTCAACATTGAAAAAACAGGGGGAAAAGTGCAGTAATAAACTCTGGATTGTATACTAGTATAAACAGATTATATGGCTATACCATCACGTTTTTTTTTCTTTCGTTTTGAAACAAATTTTATATAAACTTTTATATTGCAATTAGTTTCCGGCATACTTCGTAATTCACCCGAATCATTTCATATACCTCGGCATAATCCCGAATGTTTTCAAATTCTTTTCAAATCACTGGCATGATTTTGCAAGAAAGGTTTTGATTGGTCGAATGAAAGGTCAACTGGACATGAGCTCCAACAGGCTGCTGTTACTGTTAGATCCATATGTAATAGTGGAGCTAATTTTAATTAGATTGGGTACATGATTTCCAAGTGTCAAATAAGAAATATATGTACATGTATGTTTTAATAATTAAATTTCCGTTATTTTCATTATGATTTAATGCTATCCCATTGGTCCAGACGTAGCAAAGCTAGTTTGTTCATTTCTCGATGAATGTAAAAAATAACGTTGTCATGGAATGTCATAGCTGATGACGTCACTATATATTGGTACTTTGTCTTACTGAGCATTATTATTTAGAACCAAAACAATAATTTAAAATAAAATATGAACTTTTTGTTTCATTATTAGTAAGTATGTTTCAAATTTAATTGTAAGTATTGTCTGTTATTTCTTTTACGTTCATCTGGGTATGAACACACACAAAAAGGATCCACAAATGTATGTGTGAACTGCTTTGCTGATGTTTAGAAAGAAATAACAGATAATTAAATATTTGCTGCTTGCAGAAAATGCTTTAGGTACACCTGTATATAATTAAATTCCCATTATACTAATTACAATATAACGTTATCCCATTTGTCCAGCCGTAGCAATGGGTGTTTGTTAATTTCCAGATGAATGTAAAAATTACATTGTCAGGGAACGTCATACCTGATGACGCCATTTTTTGTTGGTAATTAGTCCTACTGAGCGTTATTGTTTTAACCAAGAAAACCTTTTATTGTTGTTATTATTAGTAAGTATGTTTCAAATTTAATTATAAGTATTGTCTGTTATTTCTTTTATGTTCATCTGGGTATGAACAAAAAAATCATCCGCAAACTTATGTGAGAATGGCTTTGCCGATTCACACAGTTTGCAGATGATTTTTTTTTTTTCATACCCTGATGAACATAAAAGAAATAACAGACAATCCTCAATTGAAGGTGAGAGTGAGTATTCACTTGTTTTTCCTGGTGGAGACTGATATTGGTATAAGAAAGTATGCATAACACATTTATAAAAAAACCCACTAATACACTCCCAGCCACCACCACCAATCAGTTGGTTACGGAGCAAAAAAAATCCTTGAAAAAAAGTCATGTGAAGTAAGAAATCGCCTGAATAAATAAGTGTATGGCCTGAAAAAAAAGGGGTACTACTTAACCACAAAGGCATTCTTTTTCCCTAATAGCATCAATATATTTCATTAAGTCATATTAAGTCAGGCAAAGATGGGATTTAGCTCGTTCGGTTAAGTGCTCGCTTGAGGTGCTTGCATTGCAGGATCGAACCACCTAGGTGGATCAACTGAACTGATTGGATTTTTGTTCTCGTTCCAATCAATGAACCACAACTGGACAAAGGCTGTGGTATGTACTTTTCTGTCTGTGGGAAAGTGCATATATAACAGATCCTTTGCTGCATTAGGAAAAATGTAGCGGGTTTCGTCTGACTACATGTCAGAATTACCAAACGTTTGACATCCAATAGCTGATGATTAATTAATCAATGTGCTGACAAGAGTATGATACAGTCACTATGATTATTATATACCTTGGTAAGTGAGCCATGTCAACTGTCTATCTCATTCAGCTGACATACACAAGTCCACGGCCCAGTTTTATGAAATGACCTTAGCGCTAAGATCACAGTAAGTGCATAAGTTGGCTGTGCACTTAAGATTATCTTAGCTCTAAGATTGCTTCGTAAAATGGGGCCGTGAAGTCTTGATTTCTGGATGTCAGTGTGGCAGTACTTGGGCCATCAGATAACTCTGGTTGGTACTGTTTAATATATACTCTTCAAAAGAAGAAACGCAAAACCACATTGTCGTAACATTTGGAGAATTGATTTAATTATTGAATGGTGAGTCCGATAATTACCAAATGTTGCAGGATTTTTTACAATTCACTCTAGTCCATTGTGAGTAAGTGATAGGACACACCACCAAGGTCAAGGTCATCTGGAGTCAATACCGGGTGTGGCCTCCGCTGCCTGGCACCGCCTGCCCATTGAAGCAACCAGAGTACGGATGACGTCCCGGGGGATGGTGGCCCACTCGGCCTGCAAGGCTGCTGCCAGCTCGGGCAGGGTCTGGGGCTGTGGTTGTCGCTGTCGGAGGCGTCGGTCCAACTCGTCCCATAGATGCTCAATTGGGTTCAAATCCGGTGATATCAATGGCCAAGGAAGGACATTAATGTTGTTGTTCTGTAGGAAAGCCGTTGTGAGACGTGCTGTATGATGCCTGGCGTTGTCATGTTGGAACACTGCGTTGGCGTTGGCCATAACTGGAACGATGTGTGGCCGGAGGATCTGGTCAATGTAGCCCTGTGCATTCAGGTTGCCCTGCACGTGGACCAGGTCAGTTCTGCCAGTGTGTGAGATGGCTGCCCACACCATGACACTACCCCCGCCGAATCTGTCCACTTCCTGCACGCAGTTTGCCGCATAACGTTCACCACGACGCCTATACACGCGACATCTTCCATCATGACGTCGGAGCAGAAATCGGGACTCGTCACTGAACCACACCTGTCTCCATCGCAGTTGAGGCCATTGTCGATGAATCTGGCACCACTGCAGTCGGAGTCGACGGTGTTGTGGTGTTAAGATGACACCTCGAACTGGACGTCTGGCACGAATTCCTACCTCACGTAGGCGGTTCCGTACGGTCTGGTCGGATATCCTGCGCAAACCTGGTATTGCTGCGGCTGTGGAGGTGGCAGTAGTCAATCGTTCCCGAAGGTGGCGTACCCGGATGTAGCGGTCCTGCCCAGGGGTAGTGACCCGTGGTCGACCGGATCTAGGGAGGTCACGTGTTGATCCATGTTGCTGGTAACGGTCCCACAGTCTGGAGATGGTGCTTGGGGACACATGGAATGCCCTGGCAACGGCCGTTCTGGATTCGCCTGCGTCTAGTCGGCCGATGGCATTGTTTCTCTGCGGTTCACTGAGACGTGGCATGTCCTGGATTGTCAACTGTCGGCCAGATACAGAGGCCAGGCAAGCGAACACCCTGCACTTTTATACTGTCGGTGTTCATGTTGCACGTGCAGACAACGCACGTGCAGTGGTGACATGGTTTGCACGTGGCTGCGTTTTTGCGAATATTCACATTTTGGAACTTTATTGTACAGTAGCTGCGTTTTATCGAATGTAACCGTGGGAATGTGTTTGGGACATGCAATGACCTTATATTCACAAAGCATGAACCGGTAGGAAACATAAAATCGGAGTTATAACCCATTTGTACCCATTTGCGTTTCTTTTTTTGAAGAGTATATGTATGTCAGTACTGGCTCAATGTGGTTTTGTGCTGGGATGTTCATTGGTTAATTCATTCATCATTCATCCACTCATTCTTCTTCTTTTCGTTCCTTCTTGTAATGATATCACAGGGAGATGTTTGCTGCCAAGATGAATCTCACGGTGACACGGAGGGATTCCTGGTGTCCATAAAGTTTTTCTTCTTTGTTTGTCGGTGTTGGCCAGTGAGCATCTCTGAGTTGGTTGTGTTGTTGGCAGTATTGTAGGATGTGTTCAACAGTTTCTGCAGCTTGTTCACAGGGACAGATTGGAGAGGGGACAAGTTTAATCCTGGCAAGGTGGGACCGCAGTCTACAGTGTCCCGTGCGCAGTCTGAAGATTGTATCTTGTTCCCCTCGACTGAGGTTGTTGATGGGGTCTGTTGGATTGAAGTTTGTGTTCTCACTTTGCCATTTTTTCTTTAGAGAGTGTTTAATTATTGTTTGAATTTCTTTGTGTGAGGATGGTGTTTGGTCTTGATGTCCATTGGAACCATCCTTGGCCAGTTGGTCTGCCTTTTCATTGCCTGGTACATTACAGTGTGTAGGGATCCACTGCAGGATGAGCTTGTTGACTTTTGCTGCAAGTTGATTTAGTGATGTTGTTAGTTGGACAAGTTCTTCATTGTACTGTGAGCCATCTGTGTAGGCTTGGATCCACTGTTGTGGCAGGTATCTTTCTTCCAGGAATTCTAGCGTTCAGGCTCCTAGAACTGCATCTGAGAGGGAGCTTTTTTCCTCTTATTCCAGGAATTCCAGTGGAGATTTTGTACTTTTGTTCATCTTTGTGTGGAGGTGTGGAGCTTTGGATAATGATGGGGAAAGGCTCTGGTAGCTCTGGGATTTGGACTCTGTTTAGATCTTAGGACATATTGGTCAAGCTTGGGTATTTCAGTCTTCTTTTTGACGGATGTTTCAGTCTTTTATGCATTGGATGGTTGCTTAGATGTTTGAACTTCTCATAACTTTTTGCTGTCATCTATCTTCCAGGGGCTGTAGTCCTGTATAAGTCTCCATTTTCAGAATTGGAGTGGTCTTCATTCCTCCTGTTATAATTCTGAGAGCTTGATTTTGGATTTTATAAATTTTGTCCATATTGATCTTTGCAGCTGTTGCCCATGATGATGCCCCATATTCTAGAATGGGGCATACTCTGGCAGTGTAAACATGTTTTAGTATGTTTTGATTTGCTCCCCATCTCGTACCTGCAAGCTTTCGCATTATAAAAAGTCGTTTGTGAACTCTTCCAGTGGCATTTGTGATCTGATGTCCCAGGTCAGTCTCTTGTCCA